>NW_026057580.1:25362017-25487039 GCF_023721935.1 Panthera uncia | reverse complement strand
TATATATATATATATATATATATATACACACACACAAGCTATATATATATATACACACACACAAGCTAATTACATCTGGTCTAATGTGTCATTCAAAGTCACTATTTCCTTATAGACTTCTGTCTGGATGATCTACCCATTAGGTAAGTGGGGTGTTAAATTCCCTTACTATTATTTTATTATCATCAATTTCTTCCTTTATACCTGGTAATATTTGTTTTATATATTTACGTGGTTCTATGTTGGGTGCATAGATATTTAAAATAATCATATCCTCCTGGTGGACGGATCCGTTTATCATTATGTAATGATACATTTTTTTCCTTGTTACAGTCTTTGGTTTAAAGTTTATTTTGCCTGATATAAATATTGTCATCCAGCTTTTTTTTTTTTTTTTTACTTCCATTTGATGGTATATCTTTTTCCACCCCTTCACTTTGTCTGCATGTGTCTTTAGGTCTGAAATGAGTCTCTTGTAGACAGCATAGAAAGGGATCTTATTTTCTTATCCATTCACTCCCCCTGTGTCTTTGGATTAGAGGATTTAGTCCATTTACATTTAAAGTAAATATTGATAGTTATGTATAGCTGCCATCTTGCTAATTGTTTCCCGGTTGTTTTTGCAGTTCTCTGTTCCTTTCTTCTGCTTTTGCTCTTACCCTTAGGATTTGATGACTTATGCTTGAATTACTTTCTCTTTATTTTTTGTGTATGTGTAACAGGTTTTTAACTCGTGGTTACTATTGGGTCCATATATAACATCTTATGTGTATAGCAGTCTATATTAAGTTGATGGTGACTTAAGTTCTAATACATTCTAAAAGCACTAAATTTTTACTCCCCCTCCACCATATATGTGTATATTCATATTAACATATTTTGTGTATCCCTTGATATGTTTGTAGATATAAGTGATTTTACTGCTTTTGTGTTTTAGCCTCTATACTGGCTTTATAAGTAATTAATGTACTATATTTACTATGTATTTGCTTTTACCTATGATATTTATTCCTTTCATAACTTTCTTACTTATGGCCCTTTCTTTCCACTTAAAAAAGTCCCTTAAACATTTATTGTAAGGCTGCTTTAGGGGTAATAAACTCCTTTAGCTTTTATTTGTTTGGAAAAGTCTTTATCCTTTTCTGAATGATAACCTTATGGGTAGAGTATTTTTGGTTGCAGGTTTTTTTCTTGTAGCACTCTAATATGTCCTGTCACCCCTTTCTGGTCTACAAAGTTTCTGCTAAAAAATTGGCTGATAGCCTTATAGGGCTTCCTTTGTATGTAACTGTTTTCTTTTGTTGCTTTCAAAATTATTTATCATAACTTTTCGCCTTTTTAATTATTATGTATTATGGTGTGGACTTCTTTAGGTTCATCTTGTTAGGGGCTCTCTCTACTTCCTAAACCTTGATGTTTAATTCCTTCTAGATTGGGAAGTTTTCAGCTGTTATTTCTTCACATAAGCTTTCTTCCCCCTTCTCTCACTCTTCTCCTTCTGGGATCCCTATAATTTGAATGTTTTTATGCTTGATGATAACGCAGAATTCCCTTAATTTATTTTTTTTTCTCTTTTGCTGTCCAGCTTGGTTGCTTTCCACAACCTGTCTTCCATATTACTGATCCCTTCCACATCCTCTGATTTGCTGCTAATTCTCTCTAGTGTTTTTTTCATTTGGTTATTATATTTTTCATATCTGGTTCTTTTTTATAATTTCTATCTCTTTGTTGAAGTTCTCACAGATTTCATCCAGTCTTCTCATCCACTCTGAGTATCTTTATAACGATTACTTTGAACTCCTTATTGGCAGATTTCTTATCTCTATTTCATTTAATTTTTTTCTGAGGTTTTTTTTTTTTTCTTTTGGAACATATTCCTCTGTCTCCTCACTTTGTCTGATCCTGTGTTTGTTTCTATGTATTAGGGAGGTCAGCTACATGGCCTGGCCTTGAAAGTAGTTGCCTTATGTAGAAGGCATTCTGTAGAAGGTGTTCTGTGGGGCTCAGTAGTACAATATCCTCCAGTTACCAGAACCAGGTGTTCCAAGGGTGTTCCCTTGTGGGCTGCATGCACCCTTCTGTTATGACTGGACTGCAAACGCTGCAGGTAAGCTGGTGGGTGGGACTGGCCCTGAGCCCATAATGCAGGAGCACTGGTGTGCCGGACTGGCTCCCAGTGCAGCTGACTGAAAGGCCCCACTGTAGCTACTGACAGCTTGCTGGTGGGTAGGCTTTGCTCCTGGTGCAGCTGGCTGGGAGGCCAGGTGGTAACTACTGCAGGCATGTTGGTGGGTAGGATTAGCCCCCAGCATAACTGGCTGAGAGGCCCAGCCACAACTGCTGTAGGTGTGCTGTTGGGTATAGCAGGTTCCCTCCTCTTCAGGGCTGGAGTCACTTGGAAGGAACACCATTCTTAGCCACTGCTGCCCACCAGGTGTGGCGGGATGGTAGCTGCTCTGGAGAGATGCCAGTCCTGACTTAAGGTTGCCTACCACGTGTGGCAGATGGGAGCCACTTTGGAGAGGCACCTGTCAGGATGGGAAGATATGCAGCAGAATGTCAGGCAGGGTGAATGGTGCTAGCAAGGTAAATGAAGAGTGTCAGAACTAGTGTCAGTGAAGCTAAAGTGAGGAGGAAAAACGGTATCTAACTAGCACTTCCATTCCTGGAGAAAGTTCCTACAGGTACCTGAACCTCTGGCACATAACCTAAAATTAGTCAATATTCTCCTTTACATTTAACCCAGGTGCTTTTTAAACTGCTGCTTCAGTAGTAGATCTAGGACCCAGTGATATACCAATGTGCTCCTTTAATAGAGTCTGTTTCCCATAGTGCTCCAGCTCTTCTGCAATGAAACCCTTCTGATTTTGAAAGCCAGAAATTGTGGGGGCTGGTCTCCCCAGTGCAGATCTCCCAGGTCAGGGGTGCCTGATGTGGAGTCTTATCCTTTCACTCAGGGAGGATCTCTGTGCCTGTGATATCCCTTGCATCTGTGGGTTACCACATCAGAGATTTGATTCCCAACTTCATCTCTGACCCTTCTACTCTTCTTGATATGGCCTTCTTTTTATGTTTAAAAATGTGGAAGATCTATTCTGGTCATCTTTTATATTTTTAATATATATAATTATATATAAATAATTATATAATATATAATATATATATTATATGTAAATATATATATATATTTCAGAGTAAGCATTATATGTAAATATATATATCTGTAACATATATACCTGTAAAAACATATATATATATCTGTAAATATATATATCTGTAAATATATATATCTGTAAAAACATATATATATCTGTAAATATATATATATATCTGTAAAAACATATATATATATTTATCTGTAAAAACAGATAAATATATATTCCTTTTGATTTTATATATTATAAGCTCATATATATAGTTCATATATATATGAAATTAAGTGCCAGCATCTGAGAAATGGAAATGCATCTGAACACTAGCACTACATTGACTCTGTGGGGCTAAAGCAAACTATAGTGTCTATAAATTCCTATGAGGGTGGGGGCAAAAGATAAGGGAATTTCAAGGATTTTGTACTCTATATTTCACATCATACAAAAGCAAGCAAAGACCGATAATTGAAGAAAGGGCCTTTGTGAACTTCTTTGGCTTTGCATGTTATTCTTAACGTGTGCTGCTCCTTTATTCTTTCCACCAAGAGGTTTAATTTTTCAATTTGTGGCACTATTGGTATAAAGCATGCCTCATTAGCTTGTGGGTGGTAGCTAGTCTTCATTAATTCAGTTCTCACATCATTTGCTTTGCACACAGTCATAATTAGCTTCCAAATAACTTAGGTAACTTCCATAGATTTATGACTACAATTTTACTCTATATGTGCTTTTTTTTTTTACTACATTCTTCCTTTTTTTTGATATTGTATAGAAATTAAAGTTTAAAAGGACAAATCTACTTTGGGGAGTGACCTCATGTTAAAATTTTTGTCATTCAATTGTCTTATATGATCAATGCACAGTGATTTTGGTATTTTAGTAATTTTCATACCCTAAAGAATCTGACAAAAAAGGCGAGCAATTGATTTAAACAAACAAACAAACAAACAAACAATGTGTTGGGGCACCTGGGTGGTTCAGTCAGTTAAGTGTCCAACTCTTGATTTCAGCTCAGGTCATGATCTCACAGTTCATGAGTTCAAGCCCCACATCAGGCTCTGTGCTGACAGTGTGGAGACTGCTTGGGATTGATTCTCTGTCTCCCTCCCTCTCTGCCCCTCCCCCTCTCAAAAATAAATAAATAAACTTTAAAAAGAACCTACTGAAAAATACTTTAAACTATAAATTCAAAGAAGATATCCAAGCCTCATGCCATTTCAGATCCTGTATATATGTCTTCAATCTATGTTTAAAACATATTAATGTCATATTTTGAAGATATGGTTTTCACATGGGCTTATACCACACCAACAAAACAAGGTCATGTGTTGATACTGACATCGTGGTAGAGTGAAAACAAAAAAATTATCATAGTAAGTTGCAGTTCCTTCCATGTCGCGATAGAATCTAGTTCTCTTTCTCCTGAATCTGGGCTTAGCCATGTGACTTCTCTGGCCAAAAACCCTTAGCAAATATGAGACAGACATGAAGAAAGCTTGCACACTGGAGCCTGCCCTTTCCTGTTGCTTTTGGAACCCTGCGAAGAAATCTGGAGTAGCCGGCTAGAGGGTAGATAAGTGACCCAGTAACTTTGATACCCAACCCACATGCTACACTTGTGAGTAAAGTCATCTGGAACCAACCAGATCCAGGCCTAACTAGCCCGGGTGTAGTTGACTACACCCAAGGGATGAACTCAGGTGAAAGCACCAGAAAAACTGCCCAGTTGAGCCTATTCCAAATTGCCAACCCATAAAAACATCAGTGAATGAGCTAATGAGCTAATGATGTCCTTTTAAACCTCTAAGTTTTATGATTATCTGTAACACAGTGAAGCCTATTGATAAATTGAGATTTATTTTAAAGCATCATAAATTTCAAGGCCTTTCCTTAAATAATGACCATAATTTTAGAATCAATTAATCAATGAAAAAAATGGTTAAAATCACCATGGAAACTGTCCTGTGATACAACCTGAATGAACCAACCACAAAGCAACTAAAATACATTCATTAGATAACTACTGACTATTCAACATGATAGAGTAATAGAGAGTAAATAAACAACCAAATATAGCTGCTATACTTGAGAAGCTTACCCTGCAAAATCTCACTTCTAGAGAAAAAGAAAAAGAAGAAATCTTATCTAGCCCCATCAACAAGAAACAAAAGTAAACTATATGTTTGACATTGTGAATTCTATACAATAAAGTTTCTTCTCTTTACCCATAGATGAGTCTCTTAGGCCTTCATGAGAAACTATTTAGTCTAAATTTATGCACAATTGCAAAAAATTGAATCATCTAGTTTCCAAGAGAAAAATCAGAGTAAGACATCAAGTTAAAAAAAAAACTGCATATAGATAGGCATGCTGACATCAAAGAGAACAGCTGTTATAAACAAAGGAATTGGTAGAAAACATAAACACCATTTCCAATAACTTAATAAGCTAGGCATCTGGGCCACTGGAAAGCCCTATCCTCCTCAACGGTTTCACAGTGCATCATACATTCAGAGCATTAGTCATGTTCCCTGTGATGACTTAAGTCTTCATAAATCTTTTAAACTTTTTTTAATATATGCTGTTTAAAAGGTCCTCATCAATAAATAATAATAATAATCCAATTCAAAAACAAAGGGCGTGAATTTCTCCAAAGAAGATATAAAAATGGCCAAACATAATTGACTTCACAATCATTAGGGAAATATAAATCAAAACCACAATGAGATACCACTTCAAACCCATTAGGCTGGCTATTATCCAAAAAAACCAGAAAATAACAAGTGTTGGCAAGAATTTCAAGAAACTGGAACTCTTGTATATTGATGCTGGGAGTGTAAAATGGAACAACCACCAGAGAAGACAGAATGATAATTACTCAATAAATTAAGCATAGAATGATCCACAGTACCACTATTGGATAGTCACAAAAAAGAACTGAAAGCAAGAACTCAAACAGATGTCTGAACACCAATGTTTATGGATGCATTATTCACAACAGCCAAAATGTAGAAACAAGCTAGTTGTCTATCAAAAGATAGAGATAAACAAAATGTGGTCTATGCATACAATGGAGTACTATTCAGCCTTAAAAAGGAATGAAATTCTATACATGCTACAACATGAACAAACTTTGAATATCTTATGCTGAGAGAAATGAGCCACTCCCCAAAATACAAGTATTGCATAATTCCACTTAAATGTGGTACCTAGAGTAGTCAAATTCATAAAGAAAAAAGTAGAATGGTAGTCACCAGGGACTGAGGGAGAAAGCAATAAGGAGTTATTGCTTGATAGGTACAGAGTTTCAGTTCAGGATAATGAAAACTTTCTGGACATGGACAGTGGTGATGGCTGCATAATAATATGAATGTACCTACTGCCACTGAAATGTACACTTAAAAATCATAAATGGTAAATTTTATCTTAGGTATGTTTTACCAAAATATTAAAAAAGGTCAAGGGCCAGTTAGTTGTATGTATAAAAATCACTGGTAAAGAAGTCTAAGAGACATAATTATTTGGCAAGTTATCATATGACTTGGATTGAAAGCTTCAAGGACAAAGAAAAACCTGAAAGATCCCTGAAGGATGGGTGAAGAAGGAGAGAAGGATGAAGGATGAGTGGTGTAAACAAAACAAAGGCAGAGAGGCCCAAATAAACCACCACAAGAAAAAAAATCCTCTTTCCAGGAATAAAGGGAATATGCAAAGAGGGCTACTAGGGATTGGGGAGGGGATGTTCTTGTTATAAAAAGCCATCAGGGGCACCTGGGTGGCTCAGTTGGTTAAGCGTCTGACTTCAGCTCAGGTCATGATCTCATGGTTCATGGGTTCAAGTCCCGCATCAAGTCCCGCTGTGCTGACAGCTCAGAGCCTGGAGCCTGCTTCGGATTCTGTGTCTCCCTTGCTCTCTGCCCCTCCCCCACTCACGCCCTGTCTCTCTCTGTCTGTCTGTCTCTCTCTCTCTCTCTCTCTCTCTGTCAAAAATAAATAAACTTTAAAAAAATTTTTTAAAAGCCATCAAAGCTAAGAAAGAAATTGGACATGATATACTTTAAATATTTATCAACCTGCTAACATTTTATTTTGTTCGTGAGGGGAATAGTACAATTTTTAAGAAAAGTAACTCTAGTAATATAATTCACATCATATGAAGGGGGGTAAATCTGCTGTGAGAGACACCTGCCAGGTGTTGCTCAGTAATCCTTGCAGGAGGTGATTAGGATCCAAACTAGAAATGTGCTGTTAGAAAGGTAAGAGAAATGAAAAATGTAAAACACATTTCAAAGGAAATAATGGAATTGGAGATTTACTGAAATTAAAAATAAATAGGGGTGCATGGGTGGCTCAGTCCATTTAGCATCTGACTCTTGATTTCAGCTCAGGTCGTGATCCCAGGGTCACAGGATCCAGCCCCACAATGGGTTCCACACTGAGCGTGGAGCCTGCTTAAGATTCTCTCTCTCTCTCTCTCTCTCTCTCTCTCTCTCTCTCTCTCTCTTTCTTCCTCTGCCCTTCCCCACTCACGCTCTCACTCTCTCTCTAAAATAAAATAAAAAAATGAAGAAACAAAAACTAAAAATATACTTTCCCATATTATTAACAGTGGCAAGTCTAAGTGTACAGAAGTATGATGTGAAGACAACAGAATTACAAGCCTAGAACGCTGGGTAGAAAAAAGACTACAAGCTGGAATTTGAGACCAAGACTTGGCTGTTTATAAGAAGTGCATTGCAAGAAGGAAGGAAAATGCCCAACAACCAGACGCTGGGGTGCACCATACTTCAGTTCCTGAACACATCATTATTAGGGCTTCTTTTATCCACCCTTTTCAGGGTAAGACAAAACTGAGACAAAAAGAAAATAAATTACTTGTTGAGTATCGTTCAGTCAATAAGTAGAAGAGCATGCTGTTGCTTCAGCAGTGAAAGAATGCAAATAAAATAAATAGCTCTTTAACAATTTTTGGACAACAATGGAAATTTTTCTCAGCTACACAGCCCAAATCATTACAAAATAAGCAGAAGCATGAAACAAAAATAAATAAATGTACTAATATTGAATCACAACATCCCATAGTACAGCAATAGTATTCCCCAATCTGAAGCTTTTTGAACTTCTAGAGTGAAATAATTTAGCATAGGGTATGTTAAAAACCAATCAGTGTCTAGCTAACACATCTCCATTTTTCTAGCATAGCATACTAAAATAAAGTATGCTTTAGTTTAATGCCATGTTCTTTTTTTAGAAGTTTATGTATTTAGTTTGAAAGAGAAAGTATGAGTAGGAGAGGGGCAGAGAGAGAGGGAGAGACAATCCCAAGCATGCTCCACGCTCAATACGGACATGAAGCTCAAACCCATGAACCGTGAGATCATGACCTGAGCCAAAATCAAGAGCCAGATGCTGAACTGACTGAGCCACCCAAACACCCCTTTAATGCTATGTTCTAACACTAAATAAATAGAATTGTAATCTTAAATTTACTATCAAATAAGTTAGCTGATATTTAGTATGTAATTCTTAAATTCTCAAACTGAGAATGCAGTCTTTTCAACAAATATAGACACAATTTACAGATTGTATTTTAATAACGTTGACTAAGTGCTTCTGAACATGTTCTCCCTCATTCCTCATCTAATTATTAAATTCATTAATATGCACAAAGACAACTGAGAAGTTTTGTAATGAACTCAGACTGTAGAGGCAAAACTATGTTAGTGAATATCAGTCAGGTGTTATGGAGTTTTTTTATTTGTTTAGTTGTACTTAGATATACCTTTCATTTAAATATGATACATAAAAAAGATACATTTTTCATTAAAAATAATAATCACAGAAATTTTGAAATACCATAAAGACAATGTGGATGTCTCCAGCAGATACTGGTACATTAGCAGTAGAAGACATCTAAAATTCACTGGGGCTCATGAAGGAAAGACTCCAGTCCCTGGAAGGATCCCCTGCCCAGTATTTCTGGGAGTCCCTAGAAGGCAAAGAATAAATCTGCCATTATATGCCCCAACTTCTCCTTCTGGAGGTTCCTGTCCAGCATGAAAATTGCTATTCACTGCCATTGTTTCATGTACCCTGTGAAATATCTGTGCCCAAGCCAAAGTGCCCATTACTGAGGTTGGGAAAAGTTCCTCTCACATACTCTATCACTGTCCTTGGAGCAGCCTAGACCCTCTCACAAATATCATGCAGTATCATGGCATTTCTCATGAAAGCAGCTCCTTCAGCTTTTTCCTCTACCACACTCAGGGCTCAAAAGTCCAAATGGGCTGTAGCCATTCTGCTTCCTCCATTGTTGATATTTCTCCCATCTCAGCCTGAGATGCTTCTGCAATTAAAAAAAAATTCTTTCTGCTTTTACCTAAAACAATTTTTTTAGGCATATCAATGTATGCTAATAGATGTCCTTACAGGTCACCAGCACATTGGCTCAGCAAACAGTAAGATGCTTATTGTCAATTTAAGCTCAGCTAGGATCCACTTTAAATGGTTAGGGACTGAAATTATTTTTATAATTTAAATGTAACAAAACAAATACTTGAACCATAAATAGAAGCATAGTTATACAACATGGTGGTACATGCCAGCATCTAGAGATTAAATATTAGCTAGAAATACTTCTTTCTCTATTTATTCATTCTTATTAACTAAAAGAAAATGAACAACTGTTTGGAATCACCTAAAGGAGTGCCACTGGCTATTTCAAAAGCACAGTCTCGAAGTGATGAGCTGACATATTTTAATAAACCTTTTTATTCTGTGAATTTGGAAATTCACTCCCTGCTTGGTTAGTTGGTCTCATATAAATCCTCTTTGGATTTACTTTCTGAGTAAATGCTTCCTACTTTGTGTGAGAATCCTAAAGCTTTTGGATGAGCTTTGAGGATAAAATACAATTAAAAAAATCATATTTTCCTGATATTCTTTCTTAAAAGACCAAGGTAATTTGTTTAAAACAGAAAGAGGTATTTTACTATGAGGCAAATTATGAAATTATTAAAGTGAGTTGTACTGTAAACATGCATATCTGGCTGTATAGAAACGACCAAAGTCTAAAATATAAACTTTTCAAAAAATTTTAGTAACTTCATGTGTGTGTGTATGTGTGTGTGTGCGTGTGTCTAACACACTGAAGGAAACTAGTGTTTTCTTACCCCTTATGGATTATAATGTATGTACATATATATTCAAATTCACCAGGGATAAGAGGAGGTTTTCTTCAGTGTGTCTTTTTCAATAGTACAGTTTACATATAATTCCAAAATTAAAAACAGTCCCTTTTTTTCTCATTTGGATTAATGGACTCCCCTTTAATACATTCAAAATGCAACATTTCTCACTAATTGGGGCCATTCAATATGTAAATATGCATTTGCTACAAAGGTTTAATACTCTATCCTCCAAATGAAAACAGTTGCAAAAGAAAGATATCTTAGAAAGTAACTAAATAATTTCCTGGGGAAAAAAACAGGAAGGATTATTTTTATTTATTTTGTATTTTTTTAAGTAGACTCCATGTCCAGTATGGAGCCCAAAGTGGGGCTTGAACTCACAACCCTAATATCAAGACCTGAGCTGAGATCGAGTGTCAGACCTTAAACAACTGAGATACCCAGACACCCCAGAGAAGGTTATTTTTAAGCAAAAAAATTAGTAAGATTCAAGATATTCATAATATAACAAAAGCAGACTGTGGGCCTATTTTATCTAAGATGAGTTTCAAGGAACTGGGAAAAATTATTATGATTTGTAAAGTCCAAAGTTCTAGAAACAAAAAGAAATGGAGCTTGTGGTCATTTGCATCAAAATCCTATATCTAAAAAATAAGATGACAGTATTCAATGAACCATTTTTCAGGGAATTTATTATCAGAGGTAGAAGTCGATGAAACTGTTTACGACATAAGAATGAACATCAGATAAGACAGCAAAATCTGTTGTCAAGAAAGTATTAAACATTAAAGAAATTTTAAGTGTGTGTTAAAAATACACATCATCCTAAAAATCCTAAACCAAAAAACAAACAGAAAATGTTTAGGGCAAGTGACAGAGATATCCCACTTGTCCTTTCCCAGAAAAGAGTGATAATCCATTGCAGGGCCACACCAGGACAGAGTTGATAAGTAGGTATAGGTCTCACTATCGCCAATAAATTCTAGAAGATGGCACAAATAATTATTCACATTCTACTTGGAAAAATTAATTAAGGCATGTCCAACAACAAAAGTGTATTAAAAGCATGCCAATCTCTATTCTGTCTCCTGAGAAAAGGCCAAAGGATAACATACTTTACTAATGAACAGCAAACCTCTGTGTTAATCCTCTCACCATACTGCCCCCACCTATACCCTTCCAATGCACAGTTCTCACTTCCTGAAACAATCAACAAAACTAAAAGGCAACCTATGGGATGAGAGAAGATATTTACAAATGACATATCTGATAAAGGGTTAGTATCCAAAATACATAAGAATCTATAAAACTTAACACTCTAAAACCCAAATAATCCAATGGGCTGACAACATGAACAGAATTTCTCCCAAGAAGACATATAGATGGCCAATAGACAGATGAAAAGATGCTCATCATCACTTATCATTAGGGATATGAAAATCAAAACTACAATGAGATATCACCTCACACCTGTCAGAATGGCTAAAATCAACAACATAAAAGACAACAGGTGTTGGCAAGGATGCAGAGAAAGGGGAACCCTCTTACACTGCTTGTGGAAATGCAAACTGGTGCAGACACTTTGGAAACCAGTACAGAGGTTCCCCCAAAATTAAAAATAGAATGACCAGGGTGCCTATGTGGCTCAGTCAGTTGAGCGTCCGACTTTGGCTTAGCTCATTATCTCATAGCTTGTGAGTTAGAGCCCCACATCAGGCTTTCCACTGTCATCTGTCAGCATGGAGCCCACTTCGGATCCTCTGTCCCCCTCTCTCTACCCCTCCCCTGCTCAGTCTCTCTGTTTCTCTCAAAATAAATACCCTTTAAAAAATTTTTTTAAATAGAATGACCATATGATCCAACATTCACACTACTGGGTATTTATCCAAAGAATACAAAAACACTAATTCAAAGGGATACAAGCACCCCTATGTTTATAGCAGAATTATTTACAAGAGCCAAGATATGGAAGCAGCCCAAGTGTCCATCAATTGATGGATGGATACATTAGATCCATGGTATATATACAATGGAATATTATTCAGCTATTAAAAAAAAGAAAGAAACCTTGCAACTTGCAAGGACATGGATGGAGCTAGAGAGTACAATGCTAAGCAAAGTCAGTCAGTGACAGAAAGACACATACCATATGATTTCACTCACATGTGGAATTTAAGAAACAAAACAAATGAGGAAAGGGAAAAAAGAGAGAGAGAGACAAACTAAGAAACAGACTCATAACTATAGAGAGTAAACTGATGGTTACTGGAGGGAGGTGAATGGGGGGATGGGTAAAATAGGTGATGAGAATTAAGCAGTGCACTTGGCATGATGAGCATCAGGTGATTAAAATAAAAGCTTAAAAAATCTTAAAACCATTACCTCAATATTTTTATACAGAGTAATTTTTAAATGAGTCAAGACAGATAGGAATATTTAGCCTATAAGTACACTGGCTTTTTAGGGACTGTCATTTGCTGAACATCCATTCTCCACAATTCAGCTGGTTTAACAATGCAGCCTCTTGATGTGCCTGCAGCCAGGTGTCTCTCTCAGCCATTGTTTGTGAGACAAGTCTTTGCTGCCTGGGGTGCCTTGATTTGTAGAAGCCACTTATTCTCTTTTAAATGTGAGGAGCTCAGCAGGTTGAAACATAAACATTTTTTTTCAACCAAGTTCAAAGAACATGAACAATCTACAAAGGACATAATCAAATGTCATCCAAATTGCAAAGCCATAGGTTCCAGACCTTGCCAGATTGCGGTTTTGTGAATATTTCATCAACCATTTGAACAAGAGAGAGCAGCTGACCTACCTGCCTTAGTTATCAAAGGGATCTGTTGTTATCCTGTAATGACAAAAGTAGGTCTGCATGACAATTTAACAGCAAAAGCCATTTCTTTCAATTTTATCCTTTAAAAAACCGCCAGGTAATTAACTTCACAGCAGTTTTGTTGGCAAAGTAATACTACAGATAAAATGAAACTTTCATTAATAATCGACCATGAAAACTGTAGTTAAATGCTGTTGAGCTAATGTAATCACTAACAGAAGTAGATAGAGCAGAATGGTTGTGAGCGGCTGGGCAGAAGCAATCATGGGTTTTCCAGCTCCGAAGGGCTAACTAATGAAAGAAAACGGGAGATCAAAAACAAGAGGTAAACTATTATTTCCAATACCTGTATTTTCACATATTTATGGGCTAACCAATTGATTACAGTGTTCAAAGTCCAACTTGAATTCCCCTTTGAAAGATACTTACCCAGAGGTCTTTCTTTCATTTGTATGAGGACTCAGATAAAGTGAGAATACACAAACATGATAAATAACCTACAGCCCATCACAGCACATGATGAAATACCCAATTAAGCTACTGATAACTATTCATCAAAGCAAGTACTTTATTACCACTTTAAGGCCCATGTTTTGTCCATTTTACTGTCCTCTAAGTGCTATTGACAATGACTACTTTTCACTTACAGTGTGACTGTTTTTCCCCATACACAACCTTCTGAGCAACTTCAGCAAGAAAGTTTGAGTTCAAAGGAATCCTTAGATAAATAAAACCTTTCATCTACAAAATATCTGCAATTCCTTTTATGCAGAAAATGAAACAAAAGGCAAAGGAAATAATTTCCTTTCCCTCAAAGGGATGTATATCTCAGCTTCAGTATCTAGGTTACCCATGCAATTTGAGCAAAATCATCAAGAGTAGGGAGGCTAACCTTACACTAAAGATAATTTCTTAGCTTTTATACTTGTGTGCTGTTAAAATGATGGGTGTTTATACTGCTTTGATCAGAAGATTGCTAAATAGCATCAAGTCTTTCCTACTAATAATTAAGTACCTTTAAGAATAAGGAATAAACTTTTTTTTCTTTTTTTTGTAACGGTGAGACCCGGATACTGAACTTACTACTAAATTGCTATGGGCAAAGATCAGAAATAAAAATATAATTTTCCACTTTTGTTAACCTGTTCTAAGCAGCAGACCAAATTATACCCTAGGGATTTATTTTTAATAAATTGTTAAAAAGGAAAAAAGCAATGATGTTCAGAAAAGGGATACAGGGCATAGATATAGTCATAAACAAAAATCTCTATTACATTAGAATATCAACAATCTGTTTTGAACTGGCCCATAATTTTTGGTGCAATTCAGAAATAATTGCTAATGTGCTTCTTAACTTGCAATTTTCAGAGTCATAAACCTTAAAATTCACTCTGGAAATACTGGGGCTCTTTATTTTAAAATTTGAGAAAGGAAATGCCTGATGTCTTTTCTGAATATTCTTATTCAAAGACAAGCAGCTCTCTGGATCTATAACAGAGAGGTATGATTTGGTCCATTACACAAAGAAACAGGGAGTGAAAAAAAAGGGGGGGAGGAGGTAAATCGAGACAAGTGCTAAGCTGCCCACTGATTAAATTAATAAACAAAAAACTATGCTTTTCTGATTCAAATATTTTAATCACTCAATTTTTAAATAACATGAACATGATTTAAATCAAACATAGCCCAGTTATTTGACTCTAAAGTAAGAAAAGTCATCTTATTCTTTAAGCCAAAACACTATTTATAAAGAAAGATTTCAGATGGATACCTTAATGCCCAAATCCTGGAAAATATTATGGATAGTTTGTGAGATTTCTTTTAAAGAACTCTAACAAAATACATTATTGAACATTCTTTTTTCCCATTTAACAATCTTGAAGTCCTTTTTACAAATCTAAAGTGATTTTGGCTATGATTATGCAGTTACATACAAAGTGTGGAAAAATCATACTAACTAAATTTAAAATAAATTTCTAGGGGCGCCTGGGTAGCTCAGTCAGTTAAGCCTCCGACTTCGGCTCAGGTCATGATCTTACGGTCCATGAGTTCAAGCTCCGCGTCGGGCTCTGTGCTGACAGCTCGGAGCCTGGAGCCTGTTTCAGATTCTGTGTCTCCCTCTCTCTCTCTGACCCTCCCCCATTCATGCTCTGTCTCTCTCTGTCTCAAAAATAAACATTTAAAAAAATTTTTTTAATAAAATTTTAAAATAAATACTGAAAGTAAAATATTTTACAAATCCATTTCCAGTCTAATCATCTGTCTTTTCTTCCAATGGACTGAACAAGCACACTGCTAAATCATCCCTCAACCACAATTACAAACCACTTACCTCCCTGGGGATTCAAGGCTCCATCTACTCTGGGCTCCTTCAAACTCTAGGTTGGCTGATGGCTGATAGTACTGGAAAATGACATTCTCACTTCCCATCTTCATGCTACAGCTACACATGGGAACATAGGAAGCATCTATACAAGAATACCCCAATTATAACGACTATTTAATCTGAGACATCTTCCTCCAAACATACAAACACATACCACACACACAAGATCCATGTTGTTCTGTCCCTGTAAATGGCTCAAGAACACTTCCTGCCTCTCCTGTTATGAGCATTTCCTATCAGAGTAAAGAATCTGGGCTTTTTGACCACATACCTTTAGTTAAATACAAACCCCCAAAAGGCAGGGGTCTCCCT
The DNA here is from genome assembly GCF_023721935.1 of Panthera uncia. Taxonomy (NCBI): domain Eukaryota; kingdom Metazoa; phylum Chordata; class Mammalia; order Carnivora; family Felidae; genus Panthera; species Panthera uncia. The sequence goes on along the minus strand of NW_026057580.1, from coordinate 25,471,166 downwards.
GATGAGTCTGACCCTGCCTCACTATCCATTAGCAGCAAGATCTACCTCAAAATAGGCTCCCTGAAAGGTTTGTGTCTAAATAGATACTTACATGTAGGAACGTTCATGGACATGTCTATTGTCTTGTGTAGACCAGAAGACAAAGGTCTCCAGCTTTATCATTTTTATAATGTAAGAATCTTTACAAGTATTGACATTAGTTTATAAATGATTTTCTTGAAAGATCCCTAAATATTGCTTTACTCTGGGTCATTTATCTACTCAGATTCATCAAGGCTGAATAATATCACTATTTAACAAAGATTATCCATACTACTCTGTTCCTAAAATTATTTAATAAGGTCCTTAACTTGAGCTAAGTATTATTTCAGATTATGGGTGCACCCTTCAAATTAGTATACGTGTAGAAAATCTGTTAATGCATGTTAGTGATTTGAAAATCTAGCTTTTGCTATTGGGACACCTGGTCATTTTGGCTCAGGTCATGATCTCATGGTTTGTAAGTTCAAGCCCTGCATGGGGCACTGTGCTGATGGCTCAGAGCCTGGAGCCTGCTTCAGATTCTCTCTCTCTCTCTCTCTCTCTCTCTCTCTCTCCCCTGCTCACGTTCTGTCTCTCTCTCTCTCAAGAATAAATAACATTAAAAAAGTAAAAAATTTAGCTTTTGCTCTAAACCTATACAATAAACTCAAATATTGTCTCTTTGAATCATTTTAGGTAACTCAGCTGAATTACAGGTTATGCACTGATTTCTTAAAAACTAGCTTACAAAAGAGGATATATTTCTTGAAAGTTTTCATGTGATTTAAATAATTTATAAAAAAAGATTTTTCTATTCCATTGAATTAAAGTTTGAGATATATTCTACATCAAATAATTGAAATAAATCAATTATAAGTTATTAGTGGATTCAAGTGGCCAAGATCCTCAGTTAGTGTATTTTTTCCCACTGTAATATGCCGTCCATAGGTTACAAATGCTTTTTATATTTTTAAGTTTATTTATTTATTTTGAGAGAGACAGAGAAAGCATGTGCACAAGGGGGAGGGGCAGAGAGAGAGAGAGAGAGAGAGAGGGAGAGAATCCCAAGCAGGCTCTACACTGTCATCACAGAACCTGAGATGGGGCTCTATCTAATAACCCATGAGATCATGACCTGAGCTGAAATCAAGAGGTGGACGCTTAACTGACTAAGTCACCCAAGCACCCCTACAAATGCTTTTTAAATTAGATATTCTATGAAACAGAGAAAGGGCAAATGACTATCTTTAAGGCCTTGTGACAGTTTGGTTTGCTCTTTTGTGCTCCAATAAAATTTTATTTACAAAATTAGGTGCTGAGCTGGATTTGGCCATTAAGTGTAGTTTGCCCACCCCTGCTGTATAAGACTGTTTTACCTGGAATATCTGGGACCTTATTCTCAATTAGGAATTGCAAATGCATACTTTAAAACAGTTGTTACATGCCAAAGTGTATTACAACTAAGGATTTTTGCAACACGGAAAGATCATCAATGATCCTGCAGTCATGCCTGGAGATTATTATTTAAGAATTCTCTTTTATGTTTTTATTTGAGTATAGTCCACACACAATATTACATTATTTTCAGGTGTAAAACAAAGTGATTCCATGACTCTACAGTTTATACTATGATCACCACAAGTGTAGCTACCAACTGTCACCATACAATACTATTATGATACCAAAAATTGTATTGCCTATACTGTACCTTTTATTCCTGAGATTATTCATTCCATAACTGGAAGCCTGTATCTCTCACTCCCCTTCGCCCATTTTTCCCATCCCCCTAACCACCTCCCCTCTGTATTTGTTCTCTGTATTTATAGGTCTAATTCTGCATTTTTATTCATTTTATCTTTTAGATTCCACATATAAGTGAAATCATACCGTATTTTGTCTCTCTCTTAGTTCACTTAGAAAAACACCCTCTAGGTACACTCATGTCATTAAAAATGGCAGATTTCATCCTTTGTGTGGCTGCTTAATATTCCATTGTGTGTGTATGTATATGTATATATATGTATGTGTGTGTGTATGTGTATATATGTGTGTGTGTGTGTGTGTGTGTGTGTGTGTGTGTGTGTGTGTGTTGCATCTTACTTATCAATTCATCTACCAATGGACACATAGGTTGCTTCCATATCTTGGCTATTACAAATAATGCTGTAATATTAATGTAAAGGTGCATATATTTTTTTGAATTAGTGTTTTCACTGCATAAACACCTAGTAAAACACCTAGTAATGGAATTATTGGATCACACGGTAGTTCTTTCTTTTATTTTATGAGGACCCTCCATACAGTTTTCCATAGTGGCTGTACCAATTTACACTCTTAACAATAGTGCATAGAGGTTCCTTTTTCTCCACATCCTCACCAACACTTGTTATATCTTGTCTTTTTGATTTTAGTCACTCTGACAGGTATTAGGTGATATCTCATTGTGGTCTTGATTTGCATTTTCCTGATGCTTAGTGATGTTGAGCATCTGGTCATGTGTCTGTTGGCCATCTCTATGTCTTCTTTGGAGAAATGTATATTCATGTCTTCTGCCCATTTTTAATTAGATTATTTGGGTTTCTGGTATTGAGTTGTAGTTCTTTATATATTTTAGAGGTATATATATGTATAACTTATATAAAATATATCTTTTTATATGTTATATTTTATATAAATATACATTTTATACATATGTGATACCTCTTATTGAATATATCATTTGCAAGTATCTTCTCCCATTCAGTAGGTTGCCTTTTTGTTTTGTTTAATGGGATTCCTTCACTGTGCAAAAGTTTTTTTTATTATTATATAGTCCCAATAGCTTATTTTTGCTTTTGTTTTCCTTGCCTCAGGAGACATTTCTAGAAAATGCTGCTATGGCCAATGGTAATAAAGTTATTGCCCATGTTCTAGGAGTTTTATGGTTTCAAGTCTCACATTTAGGTCTTTAATCCATTTTGAGTTTATGTTTGTGTATGATGTAAGGTGATCCAGTTTCATTCTTTTACATATAGGTGTCCAGTTTTCCCAACACCATTTGTTGAAGAGATTAGCTTTTCCCAATTATATACTCCTGTCTCCTTCATCATAGATTAGTTAACCATATATGCAGGAATTTATTTCTGGGATCTCTATTCTGTTCTATTTATCTATGTGTCTGTTCTTGTACCTATACCATACTGTTTTTATTACTATGAGCTTTGCAGTATATTTTGAAATCTAGAACTGTGATACCTCCAGCTTTGCTCTTGTTTCTCAAAAGCACTTTGGCTATTTGAGATCTTCTGTGGTTCCACCCAAATTACAGTATTATGTGCTCTAAGTGTATGAAAAATGCTGCTGGTATTTTGAAAGGGATTGCATTGCATCTGTAGATAGTTTTGGGTAGTATGGATTGTTAACAATATTAATTCTTCCAATCTATGAGAATAAAATATCTTTCCATTAATTTGTGTCATCTTTAATTATTTTTATCAATGTTCTACAGTTTTCAGAATACAGGTCTTTCATCTCCTTGGTTAAGTTTATTCCTATGTATTTTATTCTATTTGGTCCAAATGTAAATGGAATCAATCCAAATGTAAATGTAAATGGAATCAATCCAAATGTAAATGTAAATGGAATAATTTCTCTTTCTACTAGTTTGTTTTTAGGGTATAGAAACTCTACCAATTTCTGGGTATTCATTCTGTACCCTGCAACTTTGCTACATTTATCAATTACTTTTAATAGTTTTTTGTGCGGTCTTTAGGGGTTTCTATGAATAGTATCATGCCACCTGCAAGTAGTGACAGTTTAATTTCTGCCTTACCAGTATAGGTTCCTATTATTTATTTTTCTTGTCTAATTTCTGTGACTGGGACTTCTAGTACTCTGTTGAATAAAAGTGGTCAGAGTGAATATCCTTGTCTTATTCCTGATCTTAGAGGAAAAGGTCTCAATTTTTCACCACTGCATGTAATGTTAGCTGTGGGTTTATTGTATAAGGCTTTATAACATTGAAGCATGTTCATTCCCTCTACCTCACTTTGAGACTTTTTGTCATGAACATATGTTAAATTTTGTCAAATTGTTTTCCTGCATCTACTGAGATGATCACATGATTTTATCTTTATTTTGTTAATAGGTATATCATGGTAATTGATTTGGAAATATTGAACCGTCCTTGCATCCCCAGAATAAATCCAACTTGATCAACTGAATGATCCTTTTGGGTCTTAGGATATTTTTTAACTTGCTAGGGAAACAGGCAACTGACTTTTATGGCCTGGCCAAGATAAAATGATAAATAGAAAAAAGAATTCCTATTTACACACCTGTACAGAGTTCTGTATAATTTACCTACACATAGCCCAACTATAAAATCATGTTACCTCTGTAAAGGTTTAATGAAAATTAGAGTTTTATCTGATACTTACAGTCTAAAAATAATGTGACCTAGTAAGTAAACCAAATATTTTAATCAGAGTTATATGCTGTGGGTTTACAAACAAATTATATATGCATGGTAGGACAACACTATATTTATTTCTGTATCCCCCAAGCCTACAATGTTTATGATATATGAAGTTACTCAATGAATATACACTGAATTGATATTAAACACATATAAGATAGCAGGAGGAAGAAAAAGAATGAGAGGAGAAAAAGAGGCCCTTGTTGGCCAGTTATGTGTACTCGTGCACCAAGTAGTAATAATATACATACAGAAATATATTTTTAGGTATAAAAAGTGAAAACTGTTCTCAAAGTTTCCAATAAGCCAAAAATACATATTTTTCAAACATTCACATGGAAAGCCTGTTTTAGGTAATAAATACAGCCTGATCATCCTCAGGAAGGAATGTATAATGAAAGGATTATAGAACCTAGGGTGCTGATTTACTGCTTTCTTGGGTGCCTTTCCTTGATGATTTATTGAAGTACCATGAAAATTTCCTTGGAAGAAGCCTGTTCCCTTTTTCAGGGAAGAGTTATTCCTCTGACACTCAGCCATGAAGCACAGAGAGCAAAATATAGAAATTAAGATGAAGAAATTTAATTTTGAAGTAATTATGTGTTTTTCTTCATGCCCCATTAGTTTTTACAAATCATTAATATTTGAACAACAGCAGGTTATATGGAATTATGTATAAACTTTCACTACCAAAAATAGTACCTGTCAGTGTTGGTAAAGTCATTAGATTCTGACCTTATTCCAAATAAATTTTAGGTGACAAAATACTGCAAAATAGTCCCAGTAAAGAGGAGAAGAAAATCATTAATTGCTCCTACTTTTTCATTCTTGTTAAGTAAGAAATATAGAATTTTTCTTATTAATAAGTGGTCTGTGATTCCTAACATAAAATCTACAATACTTATACTGGCAATAACAAACAGAAACGCCCAGTGCTAGGACTGTATGAAATTCTAGGAAGGTGGAAGTTCCTGTTTCCCTCCCCTCCTGAGTGAGGCCAATACAACTACTAACTTTAGCCCCTAGTGGAGCTGGTGCACTTTCCTCCTCACTACCTCCCCATTGCCCATAACACATGCCAGCAGCCAGAGAAAGACCAAAGAGACATGTGCCACCTTGTGAAAGAGTACTGCCAGAGGAAAAGATGACTACTGAACCAAAAAACAACAAGCAGACATAAGAAGATTGAAATTCAGCATGACAAAATACAGAAAAATTTAAAATTCAGTACATGAATTTCATAAAAAGATGGACTTTTTTTTTTTTTAATCTCTTGAGCCACTAATTAGGTTTCCAACAGGGTGAGTCTCTAAAAACAAATATCTTATCTTCAGGGAAATGTTAAGGGACTTCAACTGCAGATCACAAAGGATAGGTGGTTCAGAAAAGCAAAAATGAAATGTGATAATGATACAGATAATAGATAAAATTTCTCTAAGCTGAAGAAAAACCTGAGTCTCCTACTTAAAAGAGCTCACCAAATTCCATAAATTATGACATACATTTAACCACATCCTGGTACAATTATCAATTATCTTTTTATGAATGATTCAAATTTTCAAAAATGAAGGAAAAAACTCTTACAACCTCCTAGGCAGAGAGTAGATGACAACTTATCATACAAAGTAAGACACTCAAATCAGAATAGATACTTCAAGGGAGTGGAAGATGAAGAGCACAGGAAACAATAGTGAGGGTAGGGGAACATATACATATATAATATATAACAATATAATAATAGCTATTATTATATGTATACAATATAATTATTAAATTGAGAGACAAATAATAGTAAGACACTAAAAATACTAAGTAATCTCATTAAAACTTAGAAGTTAGGTCTTATATGTGCAAGTATATCCCTTTCTAAAATACATGGAATTGTAGTGCTGAGTTTACACCACGTGCATGGACTTACCATAATACTGGTATAATGTTATCCTTCATCCAGTGTCGAGATCTGTACACTCTGAACCATTTTGAAGGTACTGATTCCATGCCAGGATATGCTAAAATGGAGAGTCAACGAAAGAAAGACAAACCTCAGTTTCTCTATATTCTCTGACACTTAGATTAAGTACATCTCTTTGTTGGTATGAAATTGAGATATCACTCTTATACACATTGTATTATTATTGAACATTTAGAGCATCTGTTGGCCCTGGATATACCTCACCTTTTTAAAGATGGGGAAAGAGGGGAGTAAATAAAAATGTTTAGTAATATAAAATAAAAAGATAAGCATATCATAGAACAGAAGCATATGTCTTCTTCATGACCTCAATTTTTTTAAATTGTAAATGACTGAAAAAAGAGAGGAGACCTAAGATTAATTGATTAGAAAAAAAAAAAAGTCCAAACTGAAAGGCTATCTTGCTGACAGGCACAAGAGCTAGATGAGATAAAGATTTTAAAAACACAAAATCAGTCATTAAATTTAAACTGAATGTCTTAAAAGCGCTGAAGATCATAATCAACACCGCAGAAAATCTATTTAGAAAAAGGCTTTAGAATTTTACCTATATGCAGAAAGAATAATTAAGAGATAAAAAAAATCATAGAGAGAAAACAGTAGATATGTAGGAAAGTGACTCACCAGTACATATAATCAGAGCTACTGATGAAGGGAAAAGAAGAAATGGAAGCAAAATAGTACAAAAAGTTGTAATAGAAGAAAACTTTCCTAAACTTATAGAAAACATATATAAATCTACATATTTGAAATAACTCATCATGATTAAAACAAAAACAATGAATATAGGCCAAGATCTGAACACACCTTGATAAACTTTTCACTTTTAAGAATAAATAATGATTCATATATACCCAATGAGAAAAAAAGAATAGATTTGATGTGAAAAACAAAAAAGGGAAAATCAGGCCATCTTCATTAAAGAGTAAGACACAATGAAGCAAAGCCTACAGAATTTTGGATGAAAACGATGAACCCAGAGGTCTTTACTTAATCCTGTTAGCATTCATTCATACATGAAGTCAACAGAAATGTATTCTTTAGTCATACCATGGACTCAAGAAATATTCTTGTACATACACCACAATGAATTTCCAGTATATTAAAAAATAAAATGTACAACAATGAAATAAAAAAGTACTACAAGAAAATATTAGTTACAATGATTCTGATCTCATGATAAGAAAGACTTTTTAAAGCATAAATACAAAGGCAGAAAACATAATTAAAGAAGATAATAGATTTTGCTTGCAAAAAGTAACTTGCACACATAAATATCAAAAGCCAAAAAAGCATATAAACTGAAAACATTAAGGCCAAGACAGCTAGAGGGCTATTCTTCTTCTTTATTTATTTATTTTTGAGAGAGAGAGAAAGAGAGAGCACACATGCAAGCACAGGAGGACCTAGAGAGAGAGACAGAGAGGGAGGGAGGGAGGGAGGGAGAGAGAATCCCAAGCAGGTTCAGCACTGTCAGCACAGAGCCTGACTTGGGGCTTAAACTCACAAACCATGAGATCACAACCTGAGCTGAAATCAAGGATCAGTCACTTAACTGACTGAGCCACCCAGGCACCTTTGGAGGGCTATTATTATTCTTAATATTACAGGAAATTTCACACAGTATGGTGAAGAATAAGTCAATAAAAAAATAGGTAAAAAATATTATCAAGTAAATCACTGAAAGAAAATTTTAAATGCATTAAACATGAAAAAATAAAAATGATCAACCCTGTTTTTACACACACACACACACACACACACACACACACACGGGCAAATTTTTTTTTAATTGACAATGTTGACTAGAGTAATGGGAAATGGATACTTTCATACACCATTTCATACAATATAACTTAATACAACTTTCCAGGAGAGCTTTCTGGCAACATATGTGATTACCTTGAAAATATGTGTACACCTTAACAGTTAAGAAGAATTCCAATTTCAGAAAATCACTCAGCAATATTCATGGTGGCCCAAAGCACGATCACTGAAAATAACCAACAGTACTTGATGATTTCACCATGCTTCCAGAAAATGGAATACCACATAGCTACTAAAAATGTGGTAGAAGAATATCTAAATCCCTGATGACTTTTTTTTTAATTTTTTAATGTTTATTTTTGAGATGGAGAGAGACAGAGCATGAACGGGGGAGGGTCAGAGAGAGAGGGAGACACAGAATCCGAAGCAGGCTTCAGGCTCTGAGCTGTCAGCACAGAGCCCGATGCGGGGCCCGAACTCACGGACCCTGAGATCATGACCTGAGCCGAAGTCGGATGCTCAACGGACTGAGCCACCCAGGCGCCCCCCCATGATGACTTTTAATAAATATTTAGTAAACTAATGAATAAATGATTAATTGCTTCAGTGAAAAACAGAATATAGCATATCACGTTACTAATTTCACTTAAATTATTAATATATGTATAGAATATATATTGAAAAAGTAATGAAAAGATCTATGCTAAAATATTTATCATGACTATCTTTGAGTAATGGAGCTATTGGTGATTTTGTGGTCTCCAATATACTTGGACGAAAATTTCCAGAATTATTACAATAAGTTTGATATACTACGTATATCATGTCTCTATACATATCATATTAGAGTCAGTATGATATACTATACATATCATATAACTGATATAATAGAAAAAAGTACAAAAATTTTATGTAAAGTACTGAGCACAGAGTAAGAAATCAATAAATTATAGGTATTTTTAAGCATTAAATAATCATTTCTTTCTTTAATGAAAAGCAGCTCATCAATCTAAAGGACAACTAGTAACACAAAAAATATTTACTGAGAACCTACTTTTAAATTAAAACATAATATTATTTTAGAATCCTTTCCCTCTTGTATAGAATTATCACATTATATATGAGAATTGTTAGTGCCTAGTATTTAAAATCACCATTCTAGAGTTTCTCAAGAGCTTAGATGCCAGTTCATTCACGGGGTATCTCCAGGGCATAGTTACAGGACCTCTGGTTCATAATATATAGAGGCGATTAATAAATGTTATTTTAACAGAATTAATCTAAATTCATCACAGTCATGTGATAGCACAGGAACTGACTTTTATATAAACTATCACCTTAAACCAAAAGCAGTGAAGCTTTTATTATAGAAAATTTTTTAAGCTATGAGCCAGAGATTAGGAGAGAACTTCCCAGCTTTCCATGAATAGCTGAATACCTTTAAAACTCACGCTTTCTGTGTGCTATGAGCATTTCTTCTCTATATAGACACTATTTATTTTCTAAGGATAAGCCTGCAATTGTACCATTCATGTGTGTTCTGTGGGTTGTAATCCAACATCCTAGGCAGAGCTGGTATAAAAATAATTAGTTTACAGAGCAAGGAAGATCTACTACTAAAATTATGTGGTGGCAATAATAGTAATCACAGTGATCACAAAAGCAAGCACGCATCAGACCCAAAATAAAACATAAAGTCATCCCCACCTTGACATAATTATTTAAGCTTCACAGACAAGACAAATGAAAAGGAAAAGTAAGGATAAATTATAAGTAGGAACTGAATATCCATCACAGAAAAAAATCTAGAAATAGGTATACACGGTTAAAATAAAGAGATAATGAACTTACAGTACCACAAAACATCCCTTATCTTCTTATTCATGAACTCATACCATTACATCAAAACTGATATAATCTGTGTTCTCCCATCCAAGGTTGAAGTCTGTATATACTGTACTGCTAGCCTGGAGACATTGCAGGTACTGCGGGGAGGGGAAGGGATGTCAGACAAGATGAATGTGTCTGTCAAGAAAGAAAGAAAAAATCCCAGTTTCTCCCCATCTCTTGAGCTTTAGAGTAAGTGGATTTCTTCATTCAACTGTGTTTGAGACATCATTACTATATGTACTGCATTATCCTATAACGTGTATATTTACAGATAAACACTTAACCCAGCATACAACCTGTGACCTGAAACAGTGACATACAAACATAAAATTTTTAAAGTAACAATCAAAATGTCAATCTGTATAAGCACATCATACAAAAGTCGAGAATATTTATACTCATTTCTCTGCTATAAATTATGAATTGTGATCCTTTTATAAAAATATAAAGCTTACAAAAAGTATATTTTAAAATAAATTCAAGATACTTTAAAGTACTTTTGTAGTATTTAAGCAATGTGATTTTAAGTATGAGGTAGGTGTTACTATCAATAATTATCTCTCAATTTTAGATGAAAATGTAATATCACCGTAATATGCCACCCCTTTTCTGTGTACCCTAAGTGAGCTACTATTTTCCAAATTAGATAACTTTGGATAACACAAGAAGTCTTGTATTTGTAAGAAATTTTTTTGCAATTTTAAAAATTAAATCAATCTCCAAATGCTAAAAACATTCAAATTTCAACAATATATAAAAATAAAATAAGTATGCATTCAATAAAAAGCAGAAAAGAAATATCCCCCCAACTCTAATTGTTAATATGTAAGAGTAATGGAATTATAGTTGGTTTGTTCTCCTTTCCAAAGTTAATTTGCTGTCATTTTACTGTTTTGTGAGTAGCATTAACAATGATAATAATAATAATTCAGGTAATTTTGAACATTTTGTAAGGAGAGATAAAATGGGTAGAGGCCTCATAAAGACAGTTGAAAAGAATCCCAAAATTCATCTGCCTCAGAACAAGGAAGATAAAATTTGATGCAATGTAGCATGCAAATATTTTAACGAATACAACAGCATCAGAAATATAAGTGAGTGGTATATTTATTGGAAAAATAACTCCTTATTTTAATTGTTTCAAAAGTTCCAGCCAAAGCAACAAAGCTGGAAACTCTTCACTTTTGAAAAAGACAAAATGACCACTATTTTAAAATTTTTGCTATTCTGTCCAGATAGTATATGAAAATTAACTGGAAGATTACTGGAATTCATAAATTATTAAATACAAATACTTGAATTGTAATAGTTTTTGTATATTATTACAATAACTAAATTAGAAAGCAAGATAGAAAAAGATCCCACTAACAGAAAGATATATGAAACTAATAAGAAATCCCCAGAACTTATATAAAGAACACTACAAAACTTTATTGGGAGAGATAGATTAATTGAACAAATGGACAGACACAACCATGTTCTTGAATGAAAAAGAAAACATTATAAAGATTTCATATCTCCCTAAATTAATGTACAAACTTAGAACAAAAAATGATTTTGAAGCTTAGCTTAAAGATTATAAATGACCCTTGGGGCGCCTGGGTGACGCAGTCGGTTAAGCGTCCGACTTCAGCCAGGTCACGATCTCGCGGTCCGTGAGTTCGAGCCCCGCGTCAGGCTCTGGGCTGATGGCTCAGAGCCTGGAGCCTGTTTCCGATTCTGTGTCTCCCTCTCTCTCTGACCCTCCCCCGTTCATGCTCTGTCTCTCTCTGTCCCAAAAAAAAAAAAAAAAAAAAAAAAAAAAAAGATTATAAATGACCCAGAAAAAAAAAACAGCCAAGACCAATTTGAACACAAAAATGATCAAAAGCAAATTAATGAAATATCCTAAAAGGTTCTCAATTTCCTATCACTGGAAGTATTCAACTAAGAGCTGTAATAGAAAGGGTACATAGAATCTTATTGGGCCATAAGCTTCTCTACATCATTTTTTTTAAGCTTATTTATTTTTAAGAGAGAGAGCACATGCACGAGCAGGGGAGTGACAGAGAGAGAGGAACTGAGAGAATCCCAAGCAGGCTCTGCACTGACAGCACAGACAACACAGGTCTTGATTTCAAGAACCAGAAGATCATGACCTGAGCCAAAATAAAGAGTCCGACCCTTAACAGACTGAGTCACCCAGGCACCCCTGTTCTACATCATTTCTAAGTTTCTTTCAATTCTAGAATTCTGTGCCTCAATGCATTAACAATGATACATCAGATATCTCTGAAATATATATTATTTTGTAGTGAGAATTTCATGGTTTACTTTGAATCATAGTAAGTACACACCTGCTGAGTCTGCCTGCTTATAACCAGGGTGCCCCAGCATAGCACAAAATGCAACCTACACATCCCCAGATGGTGACCCACCTAGTAACAGAAGGAGGTCCAGAAGCCCAGTCTGTCCCTCCCTCATTCTCATCACCTCTCTATTAGAGCCCAGGGGTCCCTTATTGTTCACAAATATCTTGGTAAGAAGGTAGGAGTCAGGCCTTGCAAGTTTAATCCAGTTCCTTTCTGACTGAATGCTCTGAGTGTTTGGAAAGAGTTTAGCAAACCCTGTCTGAAGCTTAGAATCTGGACAAAGTCTTGAGCTCATCTGGCAGGAATAGGTGCTGAGATGCTGCCCATCCTCACAGTCAAGCATCTTTGAGGGTAGCGCCCAAGCCCCTCTGTTACAGTTCATTCTGTTCTGTCATCTAACACGTATGAGCAAGCAACAACAGGGACTGCCCTAAAAGATATAAGCTCCATGGAGGTGAGATCCTACCACACCATAAAGCCGTTACTGAAGACTGAGTCCAGTACAAAATAGCAGAGGCTGTGTCCTCTGCTCTAGAGCCACCCTGGTTGCTGATACAGCACTTCAGGCTGGCAGCACTTCAGGCAAAGGCACACGCCCACTGTCATGCTCGGAAACAACCCTCTCACCCTTCCAGACTGAAGCACAAGGTGCTATACTACCAGCGTTAGCCTTTCAGTTTATTTCCCAGACATATTTGGGGGTGCAAGCCCACTCCCAAAGCCCTGGGTCCAGACACCCTCTGACACCTTCCACCCCAGAGTTTTGAATCAGGAAATACTACATAATTTCAACTATACTTTCTATTTCTGTGGCTTCAGCAAGAACACCTTATCCAACTTGAAAGAAGAGGAAGGAACAGAAAGACAAACAGCAGAACTGATGGCAGTGGTGATGGATATAACTATTAGAAAAAGAAACAGCAGATTATGGGAATTCCCTGCCATACAAAAAAGCAAGTTAGCAACAAGAAGAAAGAAAAGGAGATGTATCCATAAACTGTAGGGGCAAATTAAATACTTTGTAACTCAACCCCTTCACTCTTACAAGCAGAGAAAAAAACTGCATCTCCTACTCCTACCTCCATGCACACTCTCCTCATTAATTCATCCACTTAGCAGGTTATGCCAGGCGTTGTTTCACATTCTGCTTACTCAACAGTAAGTAAAACAGACAAGGTCACTGTCATTATGGAACTCGCTTATCTAGTAGGGAAGATCAGCACTAAACAAGCAAACATACATGATTTAGAAAGTACAATAACTTCTAAAAGGAAAGAAATGGATATGATAAAAGAGAATAATGGGAAGGTACAAGAGAAGGTACTTCTTCCATGAAGAAGTGACATTACCTTTAAACACAGTTGTTAGACTGATGAACTAGGTAGGGAATGTGGCAGCAGGGGCTCCAGGTGTTAGAGAAGAGTGATGCAGGCAGCAAGTAAAGCAAGTGGAAAGACTGTGAGGTGGAAATAAGCGTAGTGCCTTTGTGTTTGCAAAGTGGACAAAGTAGTTGGAGAAAATGCATAAGGGGAAGAATGAAGAGAGATCGTGTTGAATAAATACACACAGATCAAATCATGCAAGGCCTTAAGGCCACTGTCAAGCTAGTTAGTTTTATTTTATGTACCACTGGAAGTCACTGATAGGTTTTAAGACAGAGTGGTTAATCTTTTTCTTTTTTAAAGATCACTCCAGTCGCTATGTGGAAAATAAATGGAGGTAGCCAAGGAAGGAAATAAGGTGAGCATTCTAGGCAAGGGATGGTGGTGGTTTTTATAAGGGTATTTTCTTGTGTGAAAAGCTGAGAAGGGAGATGGTACCAATTACTAAATGGAAAGAGAGCATGTTTGAGAGATGGAACTCAGGGGTTCAGTCTTGAACACATTACATGTGGGATGTTTCTTTAAGATATGAAAAATGCAGGCAATGTAATATAAACTTCAGAAGCATGGAACTAAGAACTGAGCTGGAGATAAGAATTTGAGTTATTTGCCTAGAAGCAGTACTGAAAGCTATAAAAATGCATGAGATGACCAAAGGAGAGTGCAGAATAACAGAAAGGAAGGAAGGGAGAGAGGGATGGAGGGAGAGAGGAAGGGAGGGAGGGAGGGAGGAAGGGAGGGAGGGAGGTAGGGAGGGATGAAGGAAGGAAGGAAGGAAGGAAGGAAGGAAGGAAGGAAGGAAAGGAAGGAAAGCTGGCTGAGATGGAACCTTGGTAATTCCAACATTAGAAGTCTGTGAACAAATAGCCACTTCTAGGGGCACCTGGGTGGCTCAGTCAGTTAAGCATCTGACGCTTGATTTCAGCTCAGGCCATGATCTCACATTTCATGGGAAAGAGCCCTATACCAGGCTCTACACTGATAGCATGGAGGCTGCTTGGGATTCTCTCTCTCCTTTTCTCTCTACCCCTCCCCCAGCAGGTGCATGTGTGCGCACTCTCTCTCTCTCTCAAAAATAAATAAATAAATTTTAAAAAATAGCCACTTCTGTATTACTAGTCCCAAAGAAATTACAACATTGAGCAACACCAATTGCATCAACTAGATGAGAAGATTGACAGCCCCTATTACAGGACAAACTCTAAACCCTTCAGTTATATGTCCAATACTATCAATAGATACATTTACAGCTCTGCATGCATCATAGTCCAATAAATGTTGTTCAAGAAGTTAGCAGTTACTGACAGATTATCCTGTATCAAACATTATACTAGGTCATTTGCACACGTTAGGGGAAGTCACTGGGCTTTGGAGAATAATGGCTAAGAGAATAAGAGTACAAAGTTCAAAAAGACCTATAATCTCAGTGCTAGGCAGCAGCACACCAACTTTGTGAAACAAAGACAGCAGGGGATGTCAGATTCCAAATCTCTCTCTGTTCAGCATGTGGAAGATTAATTCCTCCCTTTTCCCACTCAGTGAACTAAATAAGATCCCAGGGTTCTTTGGCAGGCTCAAGAAAAAGATGCTAGATTTTGGCTAATAGGACAGGAGGGTGCTCAAATGAGATGTTATAATAGACATATCCAGATCTGACAGAGTGAGTCATATGAGCTAAATATATATAACTAGTGTTAAATAAGCTTATTCAGTAGGGTACGACCTAAAAATAGTCTTTTTTTTCCCCTCCTTACTGTTATCTTTCAATCTGTTCGTTGTATCTCCCATCCCTGTTGGTGGGTTACAATGGAAACAAGCTCCTATTTTACAGACAGTCTCCTAATGGCCAGGGCTGACATGCAGGAGGTACAGACAGAACCATTTAAAACCAGTATGTCAGGATGAGGTCACAGCACCAGGGACAATCTGTATGGGTTGCACTGAAACAAGAAGTCAGGGTCATGCCTTCTAAGATAACAAACCCCTTTAAATAAATCTTTTATTCTGATCAGGATAGCCTGCAGATCTTTTCTTTATATGTGGCCTTTGTGTCTCAAGATGGCTTTGGCCACTTCTTAGCAAATCATTCTATTTAGAATGTTTAGGATCTTGTCCCCTATTTAGCATTGAGGATCCATCCAAGACTCCTAGACATCAAAACTGTAACCCATGAAACAAATCCTTTGTCACAAATGATGGTATCCCCTTTTGCCCAATGAGAAAACTGATACTCAGAACTAAGTGACTTGCCCAAAGCACAGAGAGATAGAGTGGGATTTGCTCCAAGTCCTGTCAAACAACTATTTTTTTTTAATTGCACTGCAATGATACATGGTTGAGAAATCAAACCACATGTAATATAATTTAGAACCTACTCACCATATTAATTAAGTAGTTAATCTATATATAACAAATTAAATTAAAGTAGTGATTTTGTTTGTTTGTTTTGCAACTAGGGCATGGATTAAAACCACTTTTTAAAACTGTAGATGCCAAAATCCCAAACCCAGAACTCTGATTCAAAAGTCTGAGACAGTTTGTTCATCTATATCTATTTTCGTTTTTAATGTGGAAGCACCTGTGTTAGACTTTCAGCTTTTATTTAATATGTTATTTGAAATTGTCTTAGAGCCTACTGGAATATCTAGTGAATAAACCTGTTAAGAAATCTTCAAACCTAGGAATGGAAGCAAATAAAGGATATTTGTTTCAAGTAAATTGAAGAAGCAAATTATATTGTTGGGGTGTACATCACTCAGGCACACAAAGAATAAGGAGGGCTCCTTCTATATGCAAATTACAAAACCAGCACAAAGGCAAGTAAAGCAGTGATTATTAACTAACCTGCCATCTGCCTGAATTCTGTCTCAATTTGATCAAAGTATAGCACAGGTAAATCCCTAATTTACCTTGCTCATACATCTCTTCAAAAGCATAGGAACAAACCAGAATTTCTTACTTAAAATGGCATCTGTTAACATACCCTAATGTTGCCTCTACTAATTTTTTACTAAAGTACTTATAAAAAGACACAGGAACAGATGAAAAACCACCACCTAAATGTTAGGATTGACAGACAACTTCAAGTAAACATCTGCAAAGAATCTCCACAAAGCACAGGAGAGATTAATCAGTTTGCCCTCAAATGGAAGACTGAGTATGTTTTTTTCTCAAATTGACATCCAAGTAAAAATTTGAGAAGTGGATTCAGTGATGACAAAAATGAACAGAGACTAAGAAGACAACCTAATATCTTGTCTGTTGAAAAATATAGCCTAGATAAACAGCACCTTTCTCAAAAGGTTAATAAGTAGAAGACAGCAAAATGAAACCTATGAAATATTATTTCTTTTCTTTACATTTTTATTTATTTTTGAGAGACAGAGTACAAGTGGGGGAGGGGCAGAGAGAGAATAAGACACAGAATCCAAAGCAGGCTCCAGGCTCTAAGCTGTCAGCACACACCCCGATGTGGGGCTCGAACTCACAAACTGTGAGATCATGACCTGAGCCGAAGTCAGACACTTAACCGACTAAGCCACCCAGGCGCCCCATATGAAATACTGTTTCTTAATAAACTTATTTAAGATCGTAAATTCTTTCTCTGAATACCACATTATCTGTACCCCACAAGTTGTGATATGTACTTTTCTTATTGTTCCATTCTAAAAAGTTTGTAAACCAGGAGTTATTTGACAATTCATATATTTCTTAGTTTCCAAACACAGGTATTATTTTATGCCATTTTCCTTTTATTGCTAATTTCTAGTCAGACTGTTTTAAAATAACAGAAAATGATCCATACAGTACATATTTTTTTACATTTGTTGAGATTACTTGTGAGCCTATACCTATACATGGCAAACATATAATTGAAAAGAATATGTCTTATCTTGTGTGCACAATTTTTGTGATTTTACCTTAGACCAATATTACCTGAGCTACAACCAATCCAGAGATAATACTAAGCAGAAAAATTACAGAATCTCTCATTACTAATAATGAGCAGAAAAGTCAAACCATGGGCCAGATAAACTCGGTCTTTGCACACAGACTGAGACTATTTTGGTAATTGCCAGCCACATAAGACCAATGTTATTATATTCTAAATCTAATAGATGCTTCTAATAACTAAAATCTTCTCCTACAACACAATTAGATGAGATTCTAGAAATAAAGACCTATATAGTTTCTTTTCTAATAAATGCTAATATTTTATATCTAGGGGAAAAAAACCAAGTTTTTAAATGGTTACAGGTTATGCTTAGTGAGAAGCAAATGTCTTGTCAGCCAGTCCAGACTTTGATGTTGACCACTTCTGGATGCACAAATGAATGATGAATTGTCCACATACAGAATAACAATATTAGACAAACAATGATGTCTGCTTCCTGAAAGCAGGAAGAAACAGCTCAAGTTTTGATATATTTGTAGTGACTGCCATTTTTCACCAGAAAGACAAAGTTTCTGCACTAATCATTGCTAGCTGGCAGTATTATCCTGGACTAAGTTCATCTGGAAATAAGACACATGCTCAGGTTTTTACCTGAATAGGAGATTGACATGGGTTGAACTGTGTACCCCTCAAAATTCATATGCTGAAATCCTAACTCCCAGTAGGAGTTATGACATACTTTGAATGTTATGACCATTCTTTGAAACAGAATAATTACAGATGTAATAAGTTAAGACGAGGTCATACTGGAGCGGGATGGGCCCAATTCAATATGACTAGAGTTCTTTAAAAAAAAAAAAAAAAGAATACCATGTGAAAAGACAGAGACATGGGAAGACTGCCATGGGAAGATGAAGAATTAGAATGATGCATCTACAACCCAAGGAACACCAAAGATTGCCAGAAAACCACCAGAATCTAGGAACAGGAAAGAAAGGATTCTCCTACAGATTGTAGAGAGAACATGGTATGCTAATAACTTAGGATGTAGGACTTCCAGCTCCTAGAACTAGACAATAGATGTCTGTTGTTCTAAGCTACCCAGCTTGTGGCACTTTGTTGCATCAGCCATGGGAATTTAATACAGAAATGTCTGCAGATCTTTCTTAGTGAACCTAGTGAGGAGTTTCTAACAGGATCACAATGTAGGACAATTCAAAATAATATTTTTTTAATTAAATAAGGATAAAAATCTAACTGGAAACACTGAATGAATATCAGAATAAAACTGTTGTAAATCCAGAATCTATTTGCACTCATTTCCGATGCTCATCCCTGAAAAGTCAATGTCTAAAACAATATTTCAGCATTTTAAGCTCCTAAATTAAATACAGAATGAAAATTTAGCAAACCATTAGTCTTCATCTGATATGTGCCTGTCGTAAATGTTCTTCAAAATTTCTAGTAATGCATTAAGCATGTGTTGTGCTCTTATTAAATCTTAAATAACCTGATAAGACAATATATATGTAAATCACATGAACCTTTAGGAAGGTTAACCAAACTTTTCCTTTGAAAATCAAGCCCTATGATTTATCAAACCTCCAATAATGAGGTTGAGCAAGGGATAATTACTAGTACGGAAGATTTCAGCAATCACTTTTTCAAAGAAAGAAAATAAAATTTAAAAATAGGAAATGACTATTACAACACACTGAGCAATAACAATCCTTTTTAGTAGTGTATAAAAACATGCACATCATTAACCCATGCTATGATAACATTTCAATGAATTGAACTCATCTCTTTGGACTAATCTTTTAAGATTATGAACTTCCCATTATCAGCTTGGTGGTTTTTTAAAATGTTTAATTACAGGGGCACCTGGGTGGCGCAGTCGGTTAAGCGTCCGACTTCAGCCAGGTCACGATCTCACGGTCCGTGAGTTCGAGCCCCGCGTCAGGCTCTGGGCTGATGGCTCGGAGCCTGGAGCCTGTTTCCGATTCTGTGTCTCCCTCTCTCTCTGCCCCTCCCCCGTTCATGCTCTGTCTCTCTCTGTCTCAAAAATAAATAAAAAACGTTGAAAAAAAAATTTAAAAAAAATAAATAAATAAAATGTTTAATTACATATGCTCATAATGACAGAGCTCAAATGTTATCAGTTTAGTCTTATTTTTGCTCTCTTGTCTATTGAATGGTAGTAAAGAAACTTTATTGTTTTCAAATACAAAATTTTAAATGGCAATTTCATTCTTTACAGTAAATTAATTCATACAAGTTAAAATTCTTTACAATACACACAAAAATAGTATATAACATATTTTGTGAACTTGGTTGTGTTCTAGGACACCCCCTCCCACTACTACCACCAGCCTCTGCCCAATCCAGCCATCCTACCAAGGCAGCCTCGGTGCCATGTGCCTGGAAAGACCCTGGCTTGCACCTGATCCAGAAGTCCTACCAACATATCTATGGTGTGGTGTGCCCCAGGACCCCAACAGGCTGCACACAATCCAGCTACCCCACCAAGGCAACCAAGGGTTGCACACCTGGGACCCCCTTCTTAGCCCAACCTACACCTGCTCCAGATGCAGCTATCCAGCCAGGGAGGTGATGGCATGGTTTATTCTAAGACCCCTGGCTATTGCTTGCTCTAGCTCCAACTGTTCTGCAAAAGCTCCCAGGCACATGCAGTCTACACAAGGGATGCTCCTACACAAGGCCACCGTTTCAAAACCAGAAGAGGAGATTGTTCTACTTGAGTCATAGAAACACAAAAAGTCAAACAAAATTAAGATATAGAGGAATATGTTCCAAATGAAAGAATAAGATATAACAAGGGGGAAAAAACATGATGAAAAAAGGTAAGTAATTTGCCTGGTAAATAGTTCAAAGTTAGAGTCATAAAAGATGCTTACTGAACTTGGGAATAAAATAGATGAACATAGTAAGAACCTCAACAGGAGCTTAAAAATAAGAAAAAACAATCAGAGCTGAAGAATACAAAAACTGAAATGAAAAACACACTGGAAGGAATCAATACCAGATTAGATATTACAGAATGAATCAGTTATCTGGATACCAGAATAGTGGAAATAACCCAATCAGAACATCAAAAAGAAAAAAAAAACAATTTTTAAAATTGAGGACAGGTGATGTGACCTCTGGGACAACATCAAGCATGCCAATGTTCCCAATCTGGGGAAGGAAACAAATATCACATCCAGGTAGCACAGAGTCCTGAAGAAGATGAACCTAAAGAGATCTGCACAAAGACATTATAATTAAAATGGCAAAAAAAGAAAGATAAAGAGAGAATCTTAAAGGCAACAAGAGACAGTCACACCCAAGGGACATCCCATAGCCTATGAGCTAATTTTTCAGCATTTTTTCAGACCTGAAAGGAGTGGCAGGATATACTTAAAGTGCTAAAAGGCAAAAACTTAACACCAAGAATACTCTAACTGTCGAGGTTATTATTCAGAATTAAAGGAGAGAGAGAGTTTCTCAAACATGCAAAAACTAACGGAGTACATCATCCCACTAAACTGGCCTTACAAAAAATGTTAAAGCATTTTCTTTAAGCATAAAAGAAAAGCCCTTAACTAAAAATAAGGAAATAGATAAAATCCCACTGGTAAAGGCAAATGTTTAATAAAGGCAGTGGATTGGCTAATTAAAAAAACTAGAACGAAGGTTAAAAGACAAAAATGTTAAAATCAACTAACTACAATAAGTAGTTAGGGATACCCAAAATTAAAAGATGTAAAATATGACATCACAAACATAAAATGTGGAGGAGGAGAATAAAGCTGTAGTGATTTTAGAATGCAGTCAAACTTAAGTCACTATTGGCTTGAGGTAGACTGTTACATACATAGGTTGATAGATGTGAACTTAATGGTAACCACAAACTAAACCTACAATACACAAAAAATAGAGAAAGGAACCCAAACATAACGGTAAAGAAAACCATCAAACCAGAAGATAAGAGACCAAGAGTAGAAGAAAGGAACAGAAAAGAACTAAAAGAACAGTTAACAAAATGCCAGTAAGTACATTCCTATCAGTAAGTACTTTATATATAAACAGACCAAATACTCCCATCAGGAGACACTGGGTGGCTGAAGAGATTTAAAAAAAAAAAAAAAAAAAAAAAAAGGCTTATCTATTTGCTGCCTACAAGAGACTCACTTCATATCTAAAGGTATACACAGACTAAAAGTGAAGACATGAAAAAATTATTCCATGCAAATAGAAACAAAAAGGGAACTGGAGAAACAATACTCTTATCAGACAAAACAGACTTTAAAATAGACTGTAACACAAGACAAAGGAGAGCATTACATAACAAAAAGATCAAACAAGAAGATCTAGCATTAATAAATATGTATACACACAACACAGGAGCTCTGAAATAAAGCAATTATTAAAAGATATAAAGAAATAAACTGACAATACAGTAAGAGCAGGGAACTTTATACCACACTTATATCAATGGTTAGGTCATTCAGACAGAAAATCAATAAGGAAACAGACGGACTTAATAAATATATACAAAACATTCCATCCCCAAACTGAAGAATACACATTATTTCAAGTACACTTGGAACATTCTCTAGGACAGATCATAAGTTAGGCCACAAAACAAGTCTCAGTAAATTTAAGAAGACTGAAATCATATCAAGCATCTTTTCCAACTACAAAGATATGAAACTAGAAATCAGTTACAAGAGGAAAATCAGGAAAAAAAAACACAACAAACACAGGGGGACTGAACAACATGTTACTAAACTTCAATGGGTCAATGAAGAAATCAGAGGAAATAAAAAATACCTTGAGACAAATGAAAATGGAAACACAACTTTCCAAAATCTGTGGAATGCAGGAAAAGTAATTCTAAGAGAGAAGTTCATAGCAATACAGGTCTACTCCAAGAAGCAAGAAAAATCCCAAATAAAGAGTTTAACTTCACACCTAAAAGAACCAGAAAAAGAATAAACAAACCCAAAGTTAGTGGAAGGAAGAAAATAATAAAGATCAAAGAAGAAATAAATGAAATAGAGATTAAACAAATAATAGAAAAAAGATCAATGAGACTAAAAGCTGGTTCTTTGAAAAGATAAACAAAATAAACCTCTAGACAGACTCATCAAGAAAAAGAGAGGGCCCAAATAAACAAAATCCAAAATGAAACGAATGTCACAACTAACATCACAGAAATATAAAGGATCAAAAAGACTACTATAAATAATTACATGCCAACAAATTGGAAAAACTAGAAGAAATGGATATATATATCCATTATATATATAAGCCATATATAAGATTGAGGCAGGAAGCTAGAAAATCCAAATAAATCAATGACAAGAAATGAAATTGAATCAGTAATTTTAAAACTTCCAAAAAATAAAAGTCCAGGACCAGATGACTTCACAGATAAAATCTCCCAAATATTTATAGGAGAGTTACTACTTTTCTTTCTCAAATTACGCCCAAAAATTGAAGAGGAAGGAATGTTCCAAATTCATTTTATAAAACCAGATTACACTTACATCAAAATCAGACAAAGACACTAAAAAAAAAAAAAAAGATAATTACAGCTGATATCCCTGATGAATGTAGATGCAAAAACTTCAACAAAATATCAGGAAACCAAATTCAACAATGTAGTAAAAGAATCATTCACTATGATCAAGTGGGATTTACTCTAGGGATACAAGGATAATTCAACATCCACAAATCAACCAACTTGATACACCACATTAACAAAGCAAAGGATAAAACTTATGACTATTTCAATAGATGCAGAAAAAGCCAATGATATAATTCAACATCCATTTATGATTTAAAAAGAAAACTTTCAACAAAGTAGGTATAGAAGGAAGTACCTCAGCATAATAAAAGCCATATATGAAAAACCCACAGCTAACATCATACTCAATGGTAAAAGATGAAAGCTTTTCCTTTAAGTTTAGGAATAGAACAAGGATGTCCATTCTTGCAACTTATATCCAACATAGTATTGGAAGCCATAGACATAGTAATTAGGCAAGAAAAAGAAATAAAAGGTATATAAATGGTATAAAAAAAAGGAAATCTGCCACTACTTGCAGATGAGATGAGAATATATATAAAGAACCCTATAACTCCACCAAAAAAAAAAAAAAAAAACTACTAGGACTACTAAATGAATTTAGTATGGTAACAGGATACAAAAATCAACATACAGAAATCCACTGCATTTCTATACACTAATAATAAAGCAACAGAAAAGAGAAAGAAAGCAATCCCATTTACAACTGCACCAAAAATAATAAAACATCTAGTAATATCATCATGGATTGGAAGAATTAATGTTAAAATATCCATACTGCCCAAAGCAATTTACAGATGCAATATAATCCCCATCAAAATACCAATGGCATTTTTCACAGAACTAGAACAAAGAATCCTAAAATCTGTATGGAACCACAAAACACATTGAATAGCCAAAGCAATCTTGAGAAGAAAAAACAAAGTGAGAAGTGTCACTCTTCCTGATTTTAAACTATACTACAAAGCTACAGTAATTAAAACAGTATGGTACTGGCACAAAAACACACAAATGGATCAATGGAATCAATTCATTAGAAAAATAGACCAAAAATAAACTCATGCATATATGGTCAATTAATCTATGACAAAGAGTCAAAATATACAACAGAAAGAAGACAGTCTCTTCAATAAATCTTGTTAAAGCTGAGCAGCTACATGCAAAAGAATGAAACTGGACCACTATCTTACACCATGTACAAAATGGATTAAAGACATGAAGACCTCAAACCATTAAACTGTTAGAGAAAACATAGACAGTAAGCTCTTTGACATTAGTCTTAGCAATATTTTTTTGGATTAGTCTCCTCAGGCAAGAGCAACAAAAGCTACAATAAACAAAGGGATTATATCAAACTAACAAACTTTTCCACAGTGAAGGAAACTATCAACAAAACAAAAAGTCAACCTACTGAATAGGAGAAGGTATTTGCAAATCATACATTTGATAAGAAGTTAATATCAAAAATACACAGAGAACTTACAACTTAATATAAAAAAAACAACCTGATAAAAAAAAATGGACAGATAACTTGAACAGACTTTTTCCAAAGACATACAGAGGGCCAAAAGGCATATGAAAAGATGTTCAGCATCACTAATCATCAGAAAAATGCAAATCAAAGCCACAATGAGACATCAACGCATACTTGGCAGGTGCAATAATTGGCTACTACCAAAAGACAAAAATAACAAGTGTTAGTAAGGATATTAAGAAAAGGGAACCTTCATAAACCATTGGTGGGAATATAAACTGATGTAGTCACTATGGAAAACAGTATGGTGGTTCCTCACAAAATTAAAAAAAGAACTACTATATGATCGAGTAATTCCACTACTAAGTATTTACCCAAAGAATACAGAAACACTAATTTGAAGGGATATATGCACCCCTATGTTTATTGCAGCATTATTTACAATAGCCAAATTATGGAAGCAGCCCAAGCATCCATCATAGATGAAAGTATAAAGAAGATGTGGTGTGTGTATGTATATGTACATGTATGTATATATAAAATCAAATATTACTCAGTCATAAAAAATAATGAAATCTTGCCATCTGCAGTAACATGGATGGAGCTGGAGGATATTATGCTAAGTGAAAGAAGTCAGACCAAGAAAGACAAATACCACATGATTTCACCTATATGTGGAATCCAAAAAACAAAACAGTCAAAACAGAAATGGACTGATAGATATAGGAAAAAAATTTGGTTACCAGAGGGGGAATGGTTTGGGAAGCATGGGTGGGCTTGCAAAATAGGTGAAAGGGATTAAGAGGTACAAACTTCCACTTATAAACAAGTCATGGGGACATAATGTATAGCACATAGAATATAATCACTAATATTGTAATAAATTTGTATGGTGACAGATGGTGGTAACTAGACTTATTGTGGGGATCATTTTGTAACATATAAAAATATCAAATCACTATCATGCACAGCTGAAATTAATAGGATATGTGTCAACCATACTTCAATAAAAATATACTGCACAAATAGTTATGAGAAAGTCAAATTTCTTTTTCTCATTAAAAGTGAGGAGAAACAAAACATAACATTGGTATCTTGGTATCCACGGTATCATGGCTTTACTGTCACTCATACAAGATTGAGATGATTAAAAATTAACTCCAAGAACATTTCAATTGAGCTATTCTTCAAATAATTTTTTATTTAAAAAAATTTTTAATGTTTATTTATTTTTGAAAGAGAGAGACAGAGCATAAGTGGGGAAGGGCAGAGAGAGAGAGAGAGAGGGAGAGACAGAATCTGAAGCAGGATCCAGGCTCTGAGCTGTCAACACAGAGCCCAATGCGGGACTTGAACTCATAAGCAGTGAGATCATGACCTGAGCTAAAGTCAGACATTCAACCTGCCTGAGACACCCCCTAAATATTTTTAATATTACTTTGAAGCTACATGTCAATGCTACCAGTCATTTTTTTAATAGGAGCCTATAATGATGAATTTCATCCACATCTGTCATGTGCTGTTTAAAGCTCACCAGGACTCAGCTCTAAGCCTCTGTCTTTCTTCCTGGAATGTTTGTATCTCTCTGGAAAATACCTACACACCTCTTTCAGGATTTAATACAAATATCACCTTCATGTAAGCTTTCCATGTTTATTTCTTACCCTAAGAGCTCCCCATTAGGGAATGAATAAAATAATTGTAAATTATAGAGAGAATGGAATATTATGCAACCATTTGAGTGAATAAGTATATCAGGAATACATTTCAAAACCCAATTGAAGAGTAATGCAAAACAAATGTATTTCTATGTATTTTTAAATACCCAAACAATAAAATCTACTTCATTCACATATACATGCATTTGTAAACAGTAGAAAACATGCATGGGAATGATATACATCAACTTCAGAAGTATCATGACCCCTATGGAAAAAGGAAGGAGCAAAAGAGAATGTATGAAGCTTTAGCTATGGTTGCAATGTTTTTATCAAGAGTGGTGGTGATGATGATAAAGAAGAAAAAGAGGAGGAGGAAGAAAAGGAAAGAGAGAGGAAAAAGAGGGGGAAGGTGAAGAGGGAAGATTAGAGCAGAGAGAGGGAGGCAGGAGAGGAAGAAAAAGGAAGGAGAAATGAGGAAGCAAATAGGGACAAACTGTCAATATATGTTTAATTTCAGTAGTATATAAATAAGTGTCTGTAATATTATTTTCCCTATGTTTCATTATGATTTGAACATTGTTCTTTAAAGTTTTAATTTTAGGGGCACGTGAGTGGCTCAGTCAGTTGAGCCTACGACTTCTGCTCAGGACATGATTTCATGGTTCCTGAGTTTGAGTACCGCCTCAGGCTCTGTGCTGACAGCTCGGAGGCTGGAGCCTGCTTCTGATTCTGTGTGTCTCTCTCTGCCCCTCCCCCACTTGCGCTGTGTCTCTCTTTCTCAAAAATAAATAAAAATAAATATATAAATAAAAAATAAAGTTTAATTTAAAAAATAACTTAAATCCCTCTGTGAAATCTTAGAAGAAAAAAATCTTTACTGACTTGATGTATTCATGTACAGTGGTAATATTTAATAGTTCCTACTAATTTTATCCAATATATACTGACAATGGCATCATAAAAATTATCAAAACATGTGCTGTATTTATATCTTATGTATTCTGTTTTACAGAAATCTTCATGTGGTAGGAACCCGGGATATCCTTGGTTAGATAATTCCAAGATCCCATCTAATGAATAAGATTAAAGTAAAATGCAGCAGAAAATATAGATAAAAAGGTGAAGGAAAAATCCCTGGTAATAATAAATAGGTATATAAATGGGTAAGTGTGTGGATGGATGGGTAGAGGGATGGGCAGATGGATGAAGAGACAGAACAAATTGAAGGAAAAGCCACATCCTGTTATAAGGGTATATTTCACATGCCTAGAAATTATTTTCACCTGAGATATATAGGCTGATATATATTCACTTATTAAATGGCTCAATGTATAAACCTTGTACATAATAAAATTATAGTGTCCAGAAAAATATTCCCCGCAGTATTGTCAAGTCACTCATTCATTCAGCCAGTCACATGACCATTGCCTACTAAAAGCTTAGATTATGGATTAATTTTGAACACAGTTTCCAAATGCAAAAGTTAATTCCATTCAAGTGACTTAAGGAAGATTTATCATCTACCAATGATGATGCTATTTTGGGAAAAATATTTCTATATTGTTTTTACTGAAGTTTATTGATTCACCATAGGTGGTAGCATACTAAATGAGAAGGATACTCTTCCTAAACATTTTTACATGCTCCATTAACAAGGTCTCTGAACGACAATAATTTCCATCAAAATAAACTTAAGTTGACAAACTAAGCTTCTTTTGGGAAATATTCATCAATAAACTACTATACGCTAGTCACTGTTAGAAACCGAACTAAAAAAAAATTGAAGCCAGTCCATCCCCCAGAGAACTTCACTGTCATTTTCACCAAATCTAAATTAATGGAATTTCCTCTGTTCTCTTCAAACTAGAAATCAAAAGTTAGATTAAACAGATAATTGAACTATTCATAAAAAATGATGCCAACACAAATGCCTTTGACCTCAGAAGAATGTCTATACCATAGTCATTCTCACTGTAATCACTTGTGGAGCATTAAAATACATATAAAAAAGCTGGATCCCACCCTCACAGTTTCTGATTTAATTGTTCTTAGGTGCAGTTTGGGCACTGGAGCAAGAAGAAGCTCTCACATACCAACACTGAAAACCACTACCAGGATTCAATAGCCTAGTAGCCTTTTCTTCCTGCCTGAGTGCACAGAGCCTTTCATAATCATGGGGCTAAAAGCAAAGAATGTTAAAAAAAAATTAATAAATGAGGATACTCACTAGACAAAATGTATTTGTCATGTTTCACCCTTTCTTATTCAACTGGAAAATAAGATCTTTTTGTTTTAATCCTTACTCTGATACAATACCAATTCCAGCATCATAAACAGTCAACACATTTGTCCTTCCATTATCTCATCCAGTCAACCCAACATCCTAGAAACCTAGAAAACTCAAACGTCTCCCTCATCTAGAAAAAATCCAGCATTTCTTCTTTCATCACAAGATAGGCAGTTAATTATAAAAACTTTCTTCCTTTAGCATTTTCATATGCCAAAATGGTAAGAAGGAAAATGGTGCACTTTTCAAACTGCCTCTAGGTAGAAAGGGGGAAAAAAAGTGAAATTGGCCTTGTACAGGCTTAAAAGGCTTGGAGAATTCACACAATAGGCCACAGTTCTTTGATTTCCACTTTCCTCTATAGGAATAAATATTAAGTAGGATAATAAGTATGTCAAGGTCATGTTTACCTAATTCTAATGAAGTGAAGCATAAATCTCAAAATGTGAACCAACTGCAGGGAATGGAGTGGATCTATTTTTTTTTTCCAGAAGCCAAGTAATTAAAATGGAAAATGTGTTTAGTGTTAAAAAGAAACTAGAATGTTACTATATTAGATAAGGGAGCAGTCCATGACCACATAATGTCATTAAAGTGATCAGAAATTATGTGGTCCTTTAAATTGCTTTATTTCCCTCAGCAGAATATTAATTTCAGGTGAGTAATTTAAATTGCATTAACAGCAGACTCCTTAAGATGACACTTCATTTAGTCTTGAAAGTTGCTGCTGTTTAAGATATCCCCCCAGCCTGCCATTTCATACTGGTGCTAACTCGTGCCAGATTGTGTATTGTTTTTCCAAAATACCATGGGGGTGTCAAATGCTTTATTGCAAACCTGCTGCTTTATGGGACTATGCAATGTAAATAAACCAGAGAGACACTTCTGTAAATTACCCTATTTTAGATGGAAAACATTTCAATTAGACATATGAAATCAACTGACAGTTTTATGAACCAAATCATTTTGGAAATATCCTTCACATACACTGGATATCATCATATTTTCAGAGACCATATGGTAAAGTAGATCCACAAGCTCTTCAAGGACAGGCAAACTTAGCAAGAATCTCGATTCCAGTGCCTGTGTCTCCTTTACTAACAAATATCCAGGTAAGACAATTTTCAAAGTTGCTAATTTGGTGAAAGTATCAAAAAATGTTTCTAATAAATTATTTGCCATGGCTATTTTCCTTAAAAAACAAGATAAATTCACATTCCTCTGCATATCTATGGACCACAGATTCAGTATCCCCAATAGAGACAATAAGAACCTGGACCAAACAGATAACAAGGGCTACAGGGTAAAGGATGAGTTTGTATAATCATTGCTTTGTTAGGACCCTTAAACATCAGCTTGTAACATGAATAATCATTTGTGTAAGAATCAAATTTTCATGGATGACTGAATAACATTATTAAAAGGTTCAAGATACTTTAACCTAGTAGCAAATATATTATACAATTTGAACTTACCTTTGACCTCCCAAGCCCTTCTCAAGAAAAGGAAATGTCATAAATTGGATATGACAAAGTCATTGGTTCATTCCCCCATCTTTTATCAGATAACTCTTCCTCTTTCTATGCCTTCTTTTCTATTATTACAGAAGGCTTACAAGTGTCTTCAAAGAAATGTAACACTTTTTTATAACACAGGGTCTTTGCTTTCTCAACCATAAATCCTGTGACTTGCTTTCCTTTTCCCTGATAAAGGTCCTGTTTAATTGGCAACACCTCTCTCCTATTGCTTGTGCATGTACTCATGGATTTGCTTTCTGGCTGCTGCTTTCCTTGCTATCACTGCTTTTTTCTTCTGAGTTATTCCCATGCTGTTCAACTCAGTTGCCATGATATTTCACTATCCCTGATTGTTAACTGCCTCCTGAACCAAGTTCACACATTCCAAGACCATCTTCCCAATAAGGGAATTTCAGGCCATGAATTCACCCCAGCAATCACTGATTTGACTAAGCACATCTCTCTAATTCTCATTTTCTGTCGTATGGAACAGATTCTCCAGAAACCCTAGGTTTTGGAAAGAAAAAAAAAACAAAAAAAAAAACAAAAAAAACCCCGGCCTTCCAAGAAGAACAGCAGAAGTAACATTCCAAACGCTGACATTACCATACTTCGTGTCTACTTCCCTGAGAATTAGCCCTGCCACCACTGTGGGACCACCCAGCCATAAGAGGTAGGAAAGCTGCCTGCCCCCCCAAGGGGTTATAAGGGATAAATGTGCATTATCTGACACACTCAGATGGAGAAATTTGAAAACTCTCAAGTAAATGATGACAAAGAAGGATTTAAGTTATACAACATGAGACCAATATCCAAGCAAATTATAAACAGCTTCCTCCCCCTTTCCACATAAATTTCCCTTTATGAAGCTGTCTTCCCCTCACCTTTCCCTTACACAAAGGAAGACATGACTCTTATTCTGGTGATAGCACTGACTTGAGTCTGCATAAACAAACATTACTAAAATAACCCTTAACTTTGATTAGTTTCCTCCACATATTTTTTACTGTCCCTAGATTTCCAAATCCCTTTCCCTTTATCTTGTCACTTTTCCACAATTCATCATCCTATTTTAAAATGGTATATAAGTCCTCAGCCTAATCATATTTTTAGAGTTTTCACTTTTCTGTGACACTCCTATGTGCATGCATAACAAACTGTTTCTCCCATGAAATTGTCATTTGTTGGTTTCACAGATCTCATTCACTAAACTTAAGAGGTTTTAGAAAGGTTCTTTTCCTTTCCTACACTTATATTAACCACAGGTACAATCATCCCTATTATCCTTCATCAGAAACTAGCAAAATGCTCCAGAAAACTGGTATGTTTCTTTTACAGCAATGAAACAATGCAAGAAAATAGAAGGAAATCATGAACACTTTTAATACTGTCTTAGCTATGACATCTTTACTGTATTTCCTCCCATTTGTATATCGCTTTTAGGATGCTTCTTTTAAAAAAACTTGTACAGGTGAGGGATACTTTAAATGAAAAAGCCTTTAGCCCCAACCCCTGATGAATATCATCTGGGTCATAGGTCACTGTAGTCTTGACACACCGTGTAGTAAATAGCAGTAGGACTCGAATGACTGATCCTAGTCTCACATGGGCTGAACAGCTGACAAAAATACCACCACCTAGTCTCTGAAGAACTAAAGGCAATTTATAGGCTTATTTTATTTTAGCCTATCTTGAAACGACACCCTGAAGTTGTAGGTGAGAAGATATCATCACCGTAGCATGACAAATAGGGAAAACAAAGCTCCAAAAGAACAGAGGAACTCAGTTCTGCATCAGAAGAGGAGAGGCTACTGCTTTAATACGCACTCCAAGCTGGCAGAGTGAACTGTTAGGTGAGACTTCATTTCAACATGAATCTCCCTCTTCCTCTTTAGTATATAATGCCTTTAGCCTGAGATGAAACTTAAAGTGATATGTACTCACCTCTTCAACTATGGTCAGTCTATAACCAAGCCTTTAAGGAAATTATTTTCCCGACAGAATGCAGCTTCTTTTCCCATGGCATCTTCAAATTCTTAAAAAACTCATTAAATTTGGACACAAAAATTTGCTCGCCTCTTAGGGATCCCATTTGAAATAGCAGATATTTTAAACTTTATTGTGATAAAACATACATAAAATAAAACTTCCCATTTCTCATTTTTGAGTATAGAGTTGACTGGCTTTAGGTACATTCACATTGTTGTGCAACTGTCACAACTCTCCATCTCCAGAAATTTTTCATCTTCCCACAATAAAATTCTGTACCCATCGAACAATAACTCCCCATTCCCCTCCCAGTGGCCTGTAGTAATCACTCCTCTACTTACTCTCTCTATGAATTTGGGCTATTCTAGCTCATATAAGTGAAATTATACATTATTTGCTTTTGTATCACATAATGTCCTCAGGGTTCATCTACTTTAAAGCATGTATCAGAATTTCATTTCTTGTTAAGGCTAAATAATACTCCATCATACCACAT
The DNA here is from genome assembly GCF_023721935.1 of Panthera uncia. Taxonomy (NCBI): domain Eukaryota; kingdom Metazoa; phylum Chordata; class Mammalia; order Carnivora; family Felidae; genus Panthera; species Panthera uncia. The sequence continues at coordinate 25,438,412 of NW_026057580.1, read as the reverse complement.
TTTGTTTATCCATTCACCCTTTAATTGACATTTGGGTTGTTTCTACCTTTTGGCTATTATGAATAATTTTGCTATAAACACTGGTATACAAGTATCTGTTCAAGGTTTTACTTTCAATTTTTTTGTGTACCCACCTATAAGTGGAAATGATACATCATATGATAATTCTATGTTTAATTTACTCAGGGACTACCGTATTGTTTTCCATAGTAGCACCATTTTACATTCCTATCAACAATATACAAGCATTCTAGTTTCTCTACATCCTCACTAAATACTGCTTATTTTCTGGGTTTTTTTTTTTTTTTGATAATAGGCATCCTAATGGGTGTGGAATGATATATTTCATTATGGTTTTGAGTTGCATTTCTCTAATTATTAATGCTGAGCATCTTATATATCATATTTATGCCTATTTTATTCATTTACTTCCAGCTGAGCTTACCTAATTTGTTCTTTTTAAAGCCTTATTGAAGTATAATTGACATACAATAAAATATACATATTTAAAGTATACAATTTGGTAAGTTTGGGTATAGGCATACAGGTTTGAAACTATCACCACACACCAAGACAATAAACATACTATTGACCTTAAAAACAGTAGAACCAGTTATTTTATCAGCAAAATTAGTTTATGCAGAATTAGCAGAGGAATTGCAATTTAGGACAAGCAAGCTATGGCAAGCCATAGGCAAGTCTGGATAACAAAAGAGAAGGGCTTGCTTTTACAGGGGAAAGGAAGAAGCTGAGAGGAGGCTGTTTCACTGAATTCTCATTGGCTGAGCTGTTGCTGGGCAAGGACAAATTCTTCTTTCCTCCTTCTGGGGTATGTAAAGTGTCTCCCTGCTGAGGAATGCAAGGTATGCTTCTTATAGTGAACAGTAGTACATGAGAACTCGCCCTTCAAAAGTGCCCTACTCCATTTTAAATGAGGCTTCCTTTATTTTCACAATATCCATCACTTCCCAAAGTTTCTTCATGTCCCTTTATAACACCTTTAATACCTCTTTCCTTATTTTATCCTCTAGGCAAGCACTGATATGTTTTCCATCACTATAGATTAGTTGGCATATTCTAGAATTTACATAAATAGAATCATAGATTATGTACTATTTTGTCTGTCTCTCTTTACTCCACATAATTATTTTGAGGTTCATTCATGTTGTTGCTTGTAGCAATAGTTCATTCCTCTTTATTGCTGAGTAGTATTCCATTACATATTGTTTATCCATTTACCTGTTGATGGACATTTCAATTGCTTCCAGTTTGGGGCCATTTCCAATAAACCTTTTATGAATTGTCACATACCAGTCTTCAAATGAACATATGCTTTCAGGACGCCTGGGTGGCTCAGTCAGTTGAGTATCTAACTCTTGATATTGGCTCAGGTCATGATTTCATGACTGTGAAATCAAATCCCACATCAGGCTCTGCACTACAGTGCAGATTCTCTCTCTCTGCCCCTCCCCCACTCATGCTCACACTCTTTCTCTCTCTCTCTCTCTCTCAAAATAAATAAATAAACATTTTTAAAAATGGACATATGCTTTTATGTCTCTTAGGTAAAAATATAGAGGTAGAATGTATGGGCTATATGGTAAGTGTATTTTTAACACATACGCAAAAAAAAAAAAAAACCTGTCAAACTGTTTCTCAAAGTGACAGTACATTACTCCATTTTACATTACACCAGCAATGTACAAGAGTCTCAGTTCCTCCACATCATTGTCAACACTCGGTTTGGTCAGTGTTTTCAATTTTAGTCACTCTGGTACGAGCACTGTCATATCTCATTGTGGTTTAATTTGCATTTTCTCTGTGACTAATGATGCTGAGTATCTTTTCATGTGCTCATTTTCCATCTGCATATCTTCTTCAGGGAAGTATCTGTTGAAATCTTTTGTGCACTTTTTAGATGGGTTATTTGTCTTATCATTAAGTTGTAAGAATAGTAAGTGATCTTATGGGTATATGACTATATCATACAATGGACATATGTCAGATATTGTCAGACTAGTTTTACAAATATTTTCTCCCAGTCTGTAGCTTGACATTTCATTTTGAAGAGAAAATGTCTTAACATTGATAAAGTCCAATGTCTTGATTTTTTTCTCCTGTAGCTTATGCTTTTGTTACATTTAACAAATCTTTGCTAAACCCAAGGTTGCTAATATTTTCTATGTATTGTCATGTATACTTAATATATTATTTTTAAAATTAAGTAAATAAGAAATATCAAAACAAGAGGAAGACCTTAACTATCCAAACCCTACCTTGAATGAGTGCCATAGAACCTCTGTTAGTATCCTTAAACTCCCTATCCCTGGCTAAACGACTATAATCTAAAGAAGGCTGACAGCTTCATATATACACAAAGCCTAAGAAGTAGGCTAACAGAAATAGAAATCAGTGTCCTCGATAAAAATTTCCCTTCAGTAATGCCTGATCCATCAGCCCATCTTTTACACAAATCTGTTCTTCTTTTCCAAAGACTGTCATCATTATGTATATCTAACTTACTATTTAATGACTTCCTTCTCAGGACAGCTGAACTAGAAAGTCCAGAGACACAAACTGCAAAGAAGTTCCTCTGGGTATAGAAACTCATAATTCAACAATTTTAGTCAAAAGGTCAGAAATATGCAATTCATTAACTGACAAGATTCTATCAAATCTTTACAAATAGGAAGTACAGTCAACTATCAAATCCAATTGGATCAAATAAATTTGCGATCTTAATCTTAAAACACTGAATGGAAGCTATATGGAATAATATAAAAATTTTACTTATGTCTTTATTCCAAAGTACCAGTGTTATTTAATAATTAATACAAACATTCAGACATGACTAGGTGTCTTTGCACTTCTCAAGGCTAATGTTCAAACAAATATGCAGGTTTCCCTCTTTCTCTGAAATTCATTCTGATTCTCATTATCACTGTGTCTTCAATAACCTGTGGGCAATAAGTGAAAAATATGCTTTCAATCTAGTTTAGGCACTAAAGGGAAATTTATTATAATAAAATAGGGGTATAACTCAGAGCCTAAGACAGCCATGGAATGTTTACAGATACCCAAGGTTCTTACCCTCTATGTCACTATCTCAGGCTTATGATTTCACACATATGCTCTCTCAGAATGTCCACGTCTTCACTCTAAATACCTTTCTCTGATTCAGCATGTACGCAACAGATGATGTCTGCCTGACAACTGCCAGGTTTACTTATCTTTAAGGCAAGTAACCAACTTACGGGATTTAAGTATCTTCACTCCAGCCTTCCAGCCACCTCTAGCCTTCCTATTTTCTTCTTAAGAAGGAAAAATAAACCATAGTTAATTGGGGTCAGGACTTCAAGGATATAGACTGGAAACATCTCAGTGGACAAGTTCTCCTCTATACTACAGAAACACTGGAAGGCCTGAAGACACACACCTTCAAAAAGACTGAGATTATGGATGGAATGCTCCCTTTCCCCAGACCTTATCACCACTAAAATAGGACTCCAGTATAACAGTGGATTATAGTTGAACAAATTAAAACATTAACTCTATCTGAGGAGTTCTCAGGAAAACCTAAAAACAACAGGGGAGACAAAAACCAGGACACTATAGGAATTGGGGCCTCTGGTATTTATAGCTACAACAAACAATAAACATAGCCCAATTCTTAGCCAAATTAACATAAATCCTCATGATAAAGATCTATTTGCCTCCATTTCTATTTCCCAGCACAACATGTCCAATTTTCAAGAGAAAAATAATATTCCAAAAGCAAGGAAAGAAAGCACTGATGAGGTAAAGCAATCATCAGAACCAGATTCAGAAAGGACACAGTTGTTGGAATTTTCAGACAGGGAATTTTAAATAACTATAATTAATACGTAAGGGCTCTAATAGAAAAATTAGACAGCATGCAAGAACAGATTGGTAGCCTAAGCAGAAAGACAGAAACTAAAAAAGAATCAAAAGGAAATTCTAGAAATAAAATACACAGTAACTGAAATGAAAAACACCTTTAATGAATGCAATGTAAACTTTAAATGACAGAAAAGAATCAGAGAACTTGAACACAGGTTAACAGAAACTTCCCAAACCAAAATACAAAGAGAAAAGAAGAAAACAACAACAACAAGACCTGAAAGAATTAAGGGACAATATCAAAACATACAACATACACATAATTAAATACCAGAAGGAAAGGAAAGATAACAAAGCAGAACAATATGTGTGGTAATAATGGCTGAGAACTTTCAAAAATTTAATGACAGACACCAAACCACAGATACAGGAAGCTGAGAGAACACCAAGCATGAATGCCACAAAAAGCATACCTCAGGGGCACCTGGGTAGCTCAGTTGGTTAAGCACCTGACTTTGACTCAGGTCATGATCTTGCAGGTTGTGAGTTTGAGCCCCACAACAAGCTCTGTGCTGACAGCTTGGAACCTGGAGCCTGCTTCAGATTGTGTCTCCCTCTCTCTCTGCCCCTCCCCCACTCATGCTCTCTCTCTCTCTCTCTCTCTCTCTCTCTCTCTCTTCCTCAAAAAAAAAAAAAAATATTTTTTAAAAAAAAAAAAAAAAAAAAAGCATACATCAGCATTCCAGCTGCAGAAAACCAAAGACAAAGAGAAAATTTTGGGAATCCAGCAGGAATGGGAGGAGAGGTGTCTTAACCTATGGAGTAACAGAGGATAAGAATTACAGCAGGCTTATTGTCAGAAACCAGCAAGTAAGAGGAAAATAGAATGAATTAAGGTATTGAAAGAAAACCATCAACCTAGAATTCTATATCCAGCAAAATTACCCTTCAAAAGTGAAAGAGACATAAAGACCTTCTCAGACACACAAAAAGTGAAGGAATTCATTGCAGGCCAACAAGCCCTAAAAGAAATGCTAAAAGAAGTTAATTCAGGCAGAAAGAAATGACATGTTATGATCTACATAAATAAAGCAAGCATGTCAGGGAAGAAATGAATGAAAGTAAAATAAAACCTTTTATTTTCTCTTATACTTAATTGACCTAAAAGATTTCTTTCTTTAAAGCAATAATAGTGTACTGATTATTGATAACACATGAATAAGTGAAATGAATGACTGTAATGCCACAACAGACAAATGAATTAAGAATACTCTGTTATAAGGTAACTTTACTCCATATGAAGTTATTTGAAGATGGATTTAGATTAGTTTAAAAATATGTACCAAAAACCATAAGGTAACCACTAAAATTTTTAAATGAGGTTATTGATACACTAAAAGAAGAGATAAAATGAAATCATATAAAATGATCATTTAAAACCAGAAAAGGCAGAAAAAGAGGGAGGGGGGAGGAAAATAGAGAAAAATGCAAGAAAATAGTCACAATATGACAGATATTATTAACCCAACTATCGTAATAATCAGTTTAAATGTGAAGAGTCTAGGTAAATATTAATTCTCTTACCTGGTGACTTCACTGAAAATTTTTAGACAAGGGTTATATTAAAGGTCTTTATTTTTTTTTTAATTTTTAAAATTTTTTTAAAATTTATTTTTGAAGGAGAGAGGAAAACAGAGCATGAGCAGGGGAGGAGCAGAGAGAGAGGGAGACAAAGAATTCGAAGCAGGCTCCAGGCTCTATGCTGTGAGCACAGAGCCCGACACGGGGCTCGAACCCATGAACCATGAGATCACGACCTGAGCCGAAGTCAGACGCTCAACCGACTGAGCCATCCAGGGCCCCCAATATGGCAAGTCTTTATACTAACTTTGCAACTTTTCTATACATTTTTAAATATTCTAAAATAAATATCTTATTCAAAAATTAAAAGGTTATTTTAAAAAGAAACCCAGCTAGGGGCACCTGGGTGGCTCAGTTGGTTAGGCATCTGACTTCGGCTCAGGTCATGATCTCACAGCTTGTGAGTTTGAGCTCCGCGTCGGGCTCTGTGCTGACAGCTCAGAGCCTGGAGCCTCTTCAGATTCTGTCTCTCTCTCTCTCTCTCTCTGCCCCTCCCCCACTCACACTCTGTCTCTGTCTCTCAAAAATAAACATTAGAAAAAAGTTTTTTTAAAGAAACCCAGCTAAAATCAAGAGTCCCTAATCTTAGACACTTTTTAAAAAAAAAAAAATTTTTTTGAGAGAGGGAGAGCATGCCTAGCAGGGGAAGGGCAGAGAGAGAAGGAGAGAGAGAATCCCAAGTAGGCTCTGTACTGTCAGTGCAGAGCCTGACGCAGGGCTCAAATTCACCATGAGATCATGATCTGAGCCGAAATCAAGAGTTGGACATCACCCTAATATTACTTTTAAATACTCCTCCCAAAACACTGCATTAAAAACCAATAGTATTTGAGTTCATCAGCAAATGCAGATTTAAGGACATTGTCCAATAAAACCTTCTGCAGTAAAAAAATGTTCTATACCTATGCTATCCAATATAGTAACACTAACCACATGTGGCCACTAAACACCCGAAATGTGGATAACATAACTGAGGAACTAATTTTTTTTTAATTTTTTCAATAAATAATTAAATTTTAAATTTATATAGACACGTTTTCCCCAAGTTGTAAACATAAAACATATAACAGAAACAACAGTCACTGACTATTGAAGAAAATTTGTCTAAACTGATAAAAGATCTTATAACTTACTATAAAAGCCCAACTATTTTCCAAGTAAATCTCAACCACCAGACCAAATATCTACATAATCTGTTAAAGTGCCCAATTAACAGGCTAAAAAGAAAGTCCATAAGGCACTAGGCAGAAAAAAACAAACTGGTTTCTCTACCAAGGAATATTAGCCTGGCCTGAGGTTTTTCCCTTGAAATACTTAGTGACCAAACAATGACATTTTTAGGGAGAAAAGGCTATAACCCAAGACTACAACCAAGCCAAGATGTCATTCACATGTGAAAACATTTTCAACTACAGAGGGGATTCCTACATTCAGAAAACATACCACCATTATCACATAATGTTTTTTGTTTGTTTGTTTTGTTTTGTTTTTTTTAACATTTATTTTTGAGACAGAGAGAGACAGAGCATGAATGGGGGAGGGTCAGAGAGAGGGAGACACAGAATTGAAACAGGCTCCGGGCTCTGAGCTGTCAGCACAGGGGCCCGATGCGGGGCTCGAATTCACGGACCGCGAGATCGTGACCTGAGCCGAAGTCAGCGCTCAACCAACTGAGCCACCCAGGCGCCCCTATCACATAATGTTTTAAAAGATCAAGAAGTTACATTGGTAGAACCCTTTTCTTTCACTTTTCACATTCCCAGCTCAAACTACAAAAATCATATTTCTGCTCCAGCTCAATGTCTACTTTCTAGGGGAGGCTGTGGGACAATTCTTTGTACCTCAAAAGAATAAATGGGCTCTACCCATTCTCTCTGACCCTCGTCTCTGACTCTGCTGTAACTGCCTAATCAGGTGGAGCATGCTCTCCTCTTCCCCTGTCCTCAAGTAGTAGACTGCCAGTATGAGCCTCCAGCTTGGGAAAAGGACACCTGCTGTACATCTGTGTTTGTGACTGAATGGACAAATTCATTTCTGGGAGATATCCTCAGCTTTTTCAGCTATAATACTGTGGTAGATACGAGATTTGGCTTTGGGCATCAATTCTATCTTCACAGTAGAGAATACTCCTATAAAGTTGGGACTAGAAAAATAAACAATTCAATTTGTAGGCTCCTTTGCAGCTAGAGTTTCCAGGTATGATTTAGGTTTGACCTATCAAATACATTCACCAATGACCTGAAAAAGCATTAGTGTTGCAGAAGCCATCTTTTCCAGCTGCTGCTACTATTTTGCAGTAAGCACAATCATGGAGGTTCTTGGTTTTTCTGAAGCAACATTTGCAGTCCAGTCCCTAGCTTCATGGGCCATCCGTTTTGCTGGCACATTTTGTAACAAGTGGGACATAGTCGTATAGCCAGCAGCAATAGTAGCAGTTTCCTGGATCATGGCCTTGAAAGGATCACTCTGGAACTAAATGCTTCCCGATTATAACCGAGGGAGAAGCTTCCTAGGTGGCCTAATTCTGGACTGTGGCCTACGAGCTGCTCTCAAAAGTTCAACCTTGAGCCTGTTTCTACAGCCTTTCTGATAATTTCATAAACTATTTAATACATTATGATTTTTTTCCTGCTAAAACTAGCAGGAGTAGATTCACTTTTCTGTCACTGAGTTCTCTGGAACTAAACTCTTACCAATACCGCCAAAGACCAGTCAACTAAGAATGACATCAAAATTGAAAGCTCAACATTTTAAACAACGTTGTCATATACAAGTACTGGTGGTTAACACTGAAATCAAGTGACTGACTATACAAAATTATTATAAACATCATCCCAAAATGAAATAAAATCTCAAATATATTACATAAAATAAATGTAATATATGAAGTATTAATTATTAATTTAACCACTCATATGACCTACAACCCAGAATAAAACTAAAAAAGATCAGGAATTTAATAATCGGTCAAAAATAAAAGTGACATATAAGGACATTAAAAAGATGCTATGCAATTCTTACTGAAGTGAAGATTTTAAATGTACCTGGAAAGCTATCTTTAAAGACAGCAAACCTGTCATACGTTGCCTACTCACTGGAGGAGGGGGAAAAAAAGCAAACAAAACATAGGCCATCTACAGAAAAAGTCATAAAAATAAGAAAATACTAATCATGGTAAGGAAAGGTAAATCATAAAATCAATCAGATGACAACATTTCAGATCACAAATGTGAAAAGAATAAATTTCTTGATTAAATAATAGAGACACTACATACTGCTTACAAAAGAAATAATAAAATTAGAATGATTAAAATGAGTGAAAAATAAATGCCTTATGGGAAAGATATCAAAATCAAACCATAAACAAAAACAAAACAAAATTTAAAAAACCAGGAGCAGCATATTACTTTTAGACACAGTCACATTTAAGATTCAAATTAAGTGGGCAAAAACTGTTGTTTTAAAAATCTAATCCACAAGGAAGGGATATATTTGTTCATTGATTTGATGAGATATATGAAATAAAAACTAAGAAGTACCAGGAGAAACATATAGGCACACAATTGTTTGTGAAGCTCATAACATCAAGTTCTGGCAGACCATTTACTGTCAACATAAAAAACACAGATATTTTAAATAATACATGGAGGGAAAGAGAACATTTGTTCCTTGTAAAAAGAGAATAAACTCTCTAAGAATATTCATCTGTTCCTGATTATGTAAAAAGAAAGATATCTTTTTTAAAAAAAGAGTTGACAAATTGCATTAGGAACACTAAAATGTTTGTAATTCTAGGTCCAAAGACTTTACACAAATAAAGACAATTCTATGTACAGAGATATGCATAACAGTTACCATTTGAGTACTAACTATGTCCCAGGCATTATGATAGGAGTTCTATATATATTTACATTCAACTATGACATAAATAATAAAAATAGGGAATGAAGAATTTTTACTAACATGGAACAATCACACGACATATTATGAAGTAAGATGCCAAACTAAATAACAGTAAGGTGACTTTTTGTGTATCTGTATTTATGCATACAAATAGCATGATTAGCCTTTTATATATGAAAACAGAAGTCTTAAATGAAGCAAAGGCAGAAAAATATTAACAGCAGCTTTGTCCAAGTAGTGAGATCACAAGTGATTTTTACTTGTTCTTTGTACTTTTCTGTAGTTTCCAATTTTTTCCTTCTATAACTTACTTCTATTTCATTATCAATACAATGTGTTTTAAAATAAAACACATAGGGAAAGTCTCAGATGAGTAAAAATTCATCACAATATGAAATATGGCCATTTTCCAGCCCTTTACCTTAAATCTTACTTTAATAGCTTAAAATAGCAACTGCATGAACCAAATGGATGTTCCCCCACAACTGTGGCAATGTTGATGATATAGTTTAGCATACGTAACTGGCAGCTGACTTGAGAAAACCTATTAGCTAGTTATGAAGAAGAAAGAAATGGCAGTTCAGCAGAAAATCTAATAAAACCAAAACATGACCATGGTGATACAGACATGTTTCTAACATACAAGCTACTGTTACCAATTGTGGCCAAAACTATTAAAATTTATGCAATAGGCCAATCAGAAATACTGTAAAAAGGAAGGACTGTATGGTGTTTATATATATATATGAGATTGAAAAAAAGCCAGCCAAACCAGTTGAAACTAAGTATTAAACTATTATACCTTGGAGAAGAATTGTTAGTACAAGACAAAAATGAATAAAGGCTTACTTGGAAAACACAAAACCTGTGAGGCTTATGGTGAGGTGAGAACACATACACAGTTTTTATGAAATCTAAAATAAATAAGAATAATCATCAGTGCATTAAAACAGTGTGAGAGAGTGGGATTGAACTGAGGAAGAATCTGTATCCAAACTGAACTACTGTAATTTAAAACTCTTGCCTTCTGCAGCTCCTCTATGAAATTTGACATGTAGGCAACAGTGCAATAACAAAAACTCAAGCATGCTTGCAATTTGCCATTCACAATGTTAAGTCCGACACATCTGTTTAATTCTTTCATCAGCTCTGTGGAGTAGATATGATCGCATTTCCCTTTCACAGATGAGGCAACTAAAGCTTAGAGTAAATTTTTTTAGTTGTGCAAATAGAAAATGGTAAAGCCGGAACTTTAAACTTAAGTACATCTAACTCTATGCCCCTGCCCTTAACCATTATGCTATTTCTTTGTGTCAATGTTTCCTTATTTTAACTGCCTTTGCACAACACTCCAATTAACTCAAATCCAAATTAATCATAAATTAAAATGTTAAGAACAAGTGTGGTGACAAAGCTATAAATTATGCTTTTCTCAATCCGTTTTCCCTAGTATGTTTCCAGACTGGAGGAGACTTAAAGAATATTCACAAGCAGAAAGTGGAAGTAAGGAAGGATTCACCAAGATGGTCTGAAGGTCGTGGTGGTTAAATGCGGACAGACTGATGTAGAGTTGGCAGCAGGTCTCAGTTTGTCCGGGCTATCCTCAGTTCCAAATACACTTCCTCTCAACAGCAGCTCAGGTCCACCCACACACGTTTGGCAGGGGTCTCACAGAGACCTTAGCTAGCCAGAGTCACAGCTCCCCGCAGAGTCTTCAATGAATCATCCCCTTTAGCAGCTGGGCATCTTTGGATTTTCACATTAACTGGTTGGTGATTTTTTTTTTTTTTTTCTGATCCTTCGATTTCCTTTTAGGACCTTCTCTTTTCCAGCTCCTCCCATAACTATTTTCACAGTTCTGGAGGCTAGGAAGTGCAGTATCAAGGTACCAGCAGGTTGACTGTCTGGTGAGAGCCACTTCCTGGTTCACAGAAGACAGTCTTCTTTGCTCCTGTTAATTAAAACAGGCCCTAGGATAGGACACAAGAACATCCTGGTTTTGTCTGAGACCCAAAAGTAAAGACTGTACTCTTACTTAATTTGCCACTAAATGAAAACCTATATAGAATAAAGCTGCATCAGGATACTATTACCAAGGCACCTTCTAACTCCTGTAAGAAATCCCTTCTCGGGGCGCCTGGGTGGCTCAGTCGGTTCAGCATCCGACTTCGGCTCAGGTCATGATCTCGCAGTTCGTGAGTTCAAGCCCCGTGTCGGGCTCTGACAGCTCAGAGCCTGGAGCCTGTTTCTGATTCTGTGTCTCCCTCTCTCTCTGACCCTCCCCTGTTCATGCTCTGTCTCTCCCTGTCTCAAAAATAAATAAACGTTAAAAAAAATTTTTTTTAAATAAAAAAAAAAAAAAGAAATCCCTTCTCTCATATCCCATAGTGGTTCTACTTCTATGATTGAAGCCCGACCAATAAAAAAACACATAACTTTTTAAACATAAACTTATTAAAATATTTTAAATTAAATGTATTTTCAAAAACAAAGTATGCAGGGTATAAATCCTAATAAACAATGACTAAGGAATAAGGAAATGTTAAAGAAGGTTAAGTCATCCTATCTTTGTACAACAAAGTACAAACATAAAAAGTATTCTGATGGTGCTCACAATGAATTTTCTTTCTTTCCTCCCAGAGAGAAGAAAATAAGTCATATTTTAATTAACAGGAACAAATGACCAATTATTCATGAATTTATGGATTTTTTACTGTCCATTTGGGCTGCTATAACAAAAATACCATGGATTATGTGGCTTCAATGACAATCATGTATTTTTCACAGTCTGGAAGCTGTGAAGTGCAATATCAAGGTGCCAGCAGGTTGAGTGTCTGGTGAGAGCCTACTTCCTGGTTCAAAGAAGACAGTCTTCTTACAATGTGTCCTCACATGGCAGAAGGGGCAAAAGAGATCTCTGTGGTCTCTTTTATAAGTGCACTAATCCCATTCCTGAGGGCTCTACCCTTGTGATTTAATCACCTCCCAAACTTCCAATACCATCATACTTCAGGTTAGGATTTCAACATATGAATTTTGGGGGCACACAAACCGTTAGCCCATAAATTTACTAATTACAAAGCTATGATAGGTCCTAGGATAGGACATAAGAACATCTTGGTTTTGTCTGAGACCCAAAAGTAAAGACTGTACTCTTACTTAATTTGCCACTAAATGGAAACCTATATAGAATAAAGCTGCATCAGGACAGTATTACCAAGGCACCTTTTTTCAAACAAAATACCTACCTCCAAATATTCAGATGAAATAATACATCTAATTAGAAACCTAGCAGTATAAGATATACCCTTTATATATGATCAAGATTGTGCTATAAAGTCCACTGTAAATAGCCTTAGCATGTAAGAATGTGAATGGAATCTTTAGTTTGGAAGTTGGTAGAGGTCAATTAAATTAAAAGTTATCTCAAGATATCAGTCAGTATGCTTTGGTTGCAAGGCAGAGACAAAGTCAAAAGGGGTTTTTTAAAGGTGGCAGGGGGCATTTATTGGCTCATGGAATTTAAGAGTCAAAGGGCAAGGATGATTTTGAACACAGCTAGATCTAAGGGCTGAAACCAAGTCACCAGGACCCAGTCTCTCCCCAGTCCTGTTTCTGTTTTCTTCTGTATTGTTTCCACCCCCCAGAAAGCCACTCCTATCACAGTGACAATAGAGAGGACGAAATGGCTGCCAGCAGCCTCAGACTTACATTCTTTTCTTCTCAACCAAAACAGGAAAACCAAAACAGTTGGGCGTTCTCCCACCCAACAGATTGGACAAAAGTCCTGGACCCTGATTCCACTGGCCCAACTTGGGTCATAAATCTATTCCTAAATCAGTGCCTGTGGCCTACTGGATATAAGCTCTACTCATTGGCTGAGGCTGCACACCCAACACAGCCACATCCAGACAGCATTAAAAATTATAATAACAATAACAACAACAATAGTAATTAAAGGAATGGAGGCTGTCAGACCCACAATAATGCTCACTACTGTCAGATTTCCCATTTGAAAAGCCATATGGGAAATGAACAGAGATGAAAAAAAATGAACTTAGGGAAAGATCACCCAACTTCACTTCACCTTGGTAACTGCTAAATATTGTTTTTCTTCAGCCACACAGCATGCACTATAACCTCACCTCAGTTGTCTCTGAAGCTGGGGAACATGTCCTAGAAAATCTGCTACTACTCCAAGAATACTGACTAGATCTGGCCTTGCTGAATGTCCTTAAAATTTTCAAATTAAAAAAAAAATTCCTTTTACTAACCCATAAATTTCCAATCATACTTCTAGACAGATCAGCATTTGTGACAAAAACTGTTCTCAATTTTTATTCAAAACCTCATTTGCCAGTAGTCTCATATATTTTTCAAATGTCTGGCCTAATTTCTTCAAATCTGCACATATCACATATTTTTCTTGGCTATAATTAGTCACTAAGACTTATTAGCATAGGAGTAGCTCCCAGAAACTCTAAATTACAAGTCAGCACTGTGTTTTGTTTTCATGTTTTTCTTGACTCTCTGAAAAAGTATTTGTTTTTTCCTCCTGGAATAAGCCACCACATTAAGTTTCCTCTTTTCACCCTTTGGGAATAGCTATTATTATTAGAAGAGAGCATTACTATAAATTCTTACAGCAACACATCAGAAGGATTAGGTCCCATTTAAGCAGTCTCTGAATTCTGTGACTATAGTGCAGCAAAACCTCCAAACATTAGGAGAAAAGCAAGTTAAAACAAACCCTTTACCAGCTGCTACATGTGGGGTGGATCAATAACACTAACTGACAAACTTTTCATATGAAATTCAAGCAGTCTGAGGTCTCCTTTTTCTATTCCCTGAATGTCTGTTCTCTCCACTTCAAAGGGCTGTCTGCCGCGGAGCAAGGAGAGGTGGCTCATACACAACGGCACTCGTCTTCTGTTTAAATCATACCATCCGGCAGTTCTGGAGCTGCCAGGCAATGATAAAAGGGCATGTGGCTTTGATTGTTTATACTTCAACAGCAAAGGCAGAGGAGCACTGTGAATGGGGGCACAAGCTTAGAAGATAAGCGTGGATGGGTTCCAACCACAGCTGTGCCACCTATCAGTCCTGTGTGTGACCTTGAACAGATTCCTTAACTCTCTGAGCTCTTCCTTTCCTCATCTTTAAAATTAATATTATAACAGAATTTATCTTTCTTGGTTCGTCGGAGAATTAAGTGAAGTATCCATTGTAAAGTGCTTCACCTAAAACTTGCACTTTAAAATAGCAGCTAACATTTACTGAGCATGTATTATGTGCTCGGTATAAGAAGTACTCAATTCATCTAATAATCCATTCAACGAATATTTACGAGGACTTACAATGTACCAGAAACTGTTCTAAACATTAGGATATCAATGAAGAAAATAGAGATTCCTTCTTGTAGTGTAATACTACTTATATAGCTATTAAGCTTCTAATGTAATTAATACATATACCATACAAAAACAACAATAATCAAAATAAAATGAAATTCCTGTTGAGGAATTTTATGTTAACTCATATAAAAACTTGCCTAAACTCCTTAGGAGCCGTTGGCCTCTGCAAACACTTCAGGGATAATGGCCCAGTGAAGTCAGCCAAGCGAACTTCAGGAAACAGAGACTCTCCTGCAGCAGGGGTTCTGGTGTCATTTCACAGTTGAGTTCCTTCTGACTGGAGATAAATGAAAATGAAAGCAATATGAAGATTTTCTGCAATGTTGAAATGCTACTAATGTTCTGAAGATCTAAGGAAATAGAGTAGACTATTCATCTTTCTCAGTTCCTCCAGGATTTTTAGGATAGTCACTGCTCTCCCACAATTTCAAATTACAGCGAAAGGCCATTTAGCAATATACCAAGATTGAAGCGACATGTGGGGCAGAGCTGTGATTCCAGTTTCTATTCACCGGTATCTGCTCCTCTCACACACAAAGTTAGATTTTCATGTTTCAACAGTTACTTCTGTTCTTGACCCGAATATATCTTTTTTTTAAATAATATGGGTTTGGGGGGCTTTTTTAGATTTTAAGTAATCTCTACACCCATCACGGGGCTCAAACTTACAACTGTGAGATCAAGAGTTGCACGTTCTACTGACTAAGCCCCCCGAATACATCTTGAGCATTAACCATCCAAATCATAAACAGGATCAGTATCATTCAAAAGGAAGCTGCCATGACTGTGTTAATCTCTATTGGTGGTTAGCTAGAAAAGGGAAAAAGGAGAAATTTTACTTGAGAAAAACAATTGAACTATATCTATCGGGGGCTGAATGAGGATGGAAAAAGTGTTGGGCAAGCCATCGGGAAAATAAAATCAAAACCACAATGAGATACTACTTTACAACCACCAACATATCTATCTTTACAACCACCACAAAGAACAAGATAAAAATAAGTGTTGGTGAGATTATGGAGTAACAGGAAAGCTCACACGTTGCTGGGAGAAATTTAAAATGGTGCAGCTGCTTTGGAAGATGGTCTGGCCATTTCTCAAAGGGTTAATAAACATAGAGTCACCACACGACCTAGCAATTTCACACCTAGGTATACGCCTTTGTCTGGGAAAACCTTTCTCTCTCCTTCTATTCTGAATGACAGCTTTGCTGAACAAAGGATTCTTGGCTATATATTTTTCCTATTCAGCATATTTAATATTTCCTGCCACTCCCTTCTGGCCTGCCAAGTTTCAGTGGACAGGTTTGCTGTCCTTTATGTGTCTACCTTTGTAGGTTAAGGCCTGTTTGTCCCTTAGCTGATTCCAGAATTTTCTCTTTATCTTTGTATTTTTCCAGTTTCACTATGATATGTTGTGGTGCTGACCTGTTTTTGTTGATTCTGAAGGGAGTTCTCTGTGCCTCTTGGGTTTGGATGCCTATTTCCTTCCCCAGATTAGGGAAGTTCTCAGCTATAGTTTGTTCAAATAACCCTTCTGTCCCTTTCTGTCTTCTTCTTCTTCTGACCTCCTGTGATATGAATATTGTTTTGTTTCATGGCATCACTTAGCTCCCTAATTCTCCCTTTGTGATCTAGTAATTTCCTTTTCCTCTTTTTTTCAGCTTCATCATTTCCCATAATTTTATCTTCTATTTCACCTATTCTCTCCTCTGCTTCTTCCATTCTTACCATCACTGCATCCAGTTTATTTTGCAACTCATTTATAGCATTCTTAATTCATTGTGACTAGTTCTTAGGTCTTTGATCTCTGCAGCAAGAGATTCTCTGCTGTCTTCTATCTTTTTTTTCTTTTTTCTTTTTTTTTTTAATTTTTTTTTAACGTTTATTTATTTTTGAGACAGAGAGAGACAGAGCATGAACAGGGGAGGGGCAGAGAGAGAGGGAGACACAGAATCCGAAACAGGCTCCAAGCTGTCAGCACAGAGCCCGACGCGGGGCTCGAACTCACGAACTGTGAGATCATGACCTGAGCTGAAGTCAGCCGCTTAACCGACCAAGCCACCCAGGCGCCCCTCTATCTTTTTTTTCAAGCCCAGCTATTAAGCTCATGACTGTTATTCTAAATTCTTCGTCAGATATATTGTTTATATCTGTTTTGAGCAATCCTCTGGCTGTGATTTCTTCCTGAATTTTCTTTTGGGGAGAATTCTTTCATTTTGTTATTTTGGCTAAGTCTCTGTCTTTTGCATGTTTTAATAGCTTGTTATGTGTCCTGCACCTGTGAGTGCTACTCTATCAAAAAGGGGTCATACACTGTCCAGGGCCTGACACTTCAGAAAGTGTTTCTGATGTACATTGCATGCACTCTGTTGTGGCATTTTGGCTGCTCTATCTCACTGGTCAGTTCTCTGCAGAGCTCCTCCTTGCTTGTAGTGGTGAAGTGTTTGGACCTTCAACCATATGTGCTTTGATCTGTTTGTTGAAGTAACCCTGGAAAAAAAAAAAGGAAAAAGGGAGGGGGGGGAAGCCTGATTCCATACAAAGAGAAAAATGAAAGGGGAGAAAAGAAGACCAAACAGAAAAAATTATATGGCTAAATCCAGAGAAAGAGAAAGGTGGCCAGCTTGTCCTGCTCAACAGTCTACCTCGTCTCCTAGAGGATCAGCTGGGATTCAAACCTGATGCCTTAAAGGACCCTGAACCTCGCAGACCTGGTTCTGGTATAGCACCACTCAGCCCTGCTAATAAAAGGCCTTTGGCTGGCACCTGCAGGGTCTTTTGTCCCTGGGGAGGCAATAAACCCTCTTCCCACACTACTCAAGGAAGGGGACTGTTCTCTCCCAGTGTACCCCTGAGATCGCTACCATGCCCCTGGGCCAGCTCCCTCATAGTGCTCTGGAGAAAGTCAGGCACTCTTGAAACTGGTTTCGCTCTGAAGAAAGTCGTGCACTTTTGAAACCTCCAAGTTTCAGTTCCTAAGGCTGTTTGCAAAATAGAAACGTACTCTCAGTATTTCTCATCCCCTGGTCCACGGTCCAGAAAGGTTTTCCTCTTATGCTAAGTCAATAGTGCAATTTCATAGCCCCTCTCTCTCTCTCTCTCTCCCTTTTGTCTCTCCACAGAAGGGGTTCCCTCCCCTCCTTGGCTATGCCATTTTATCTCCCCCAATTCACATACATGCACCTCAATCCCACCAAGCTATCTCCCTCCAACTGTGGAGATCCTTCTGTCACTCTACCGTCTTAACTCTCAATCCACTCCTAGATATACATCTAAGAGAAATGAAAACATATGTCCACACAAAAACTTATAAATCAATGTTCAGAGCAACATGATTCGTAATAGTGAAATAGTGGAAACAACCCACTTGTTCCTCCAACTGATGAATGGATAAACAAAATGTAGAATATCCCTACACTGGAGTATTATTTAACAATAGAAAGGAATGAAATATGGATAGCTGCCACCACATGGATGAACCTTAAAAGCATTATGCTAAGTGAAAAAAGTCAGTCCAAAAAGATCACATATTGTGTGACTCCATTTATATGAAATGGTCAGAATAGGACAATCCATACAGACAAAGTAGATTACTGGTTTTCTGGAGCTGGAGGGAGGAAGAATGGGAAATGAATGCTAATGAGTATAGCATTTCTTCCTGAGGTGATGAAAATTTTCTAAAATTAGAACAGTGTGATGGTTGCAGAACTCTATGAATACATTAAAAACCACTGAAATGTACATAAATGGTTAAATTGTATGGTATATGAATTATACTTCAACAAAGCCATTTTTTTAAAGCATTGGACACTGCAGGCAGAATAAATTGCCTTTACCCAAAATATTTCTCTTTTTGTTGTTACTCAGTATTTCACTCCATTGTATGATTGCACAGACTTGTGGGAGAGCTCACTGTCCCTGAAATATCTCTTGCCCTTGCTCTACTCCTATTTCACTACCTTGTGAAATTAAACCTTATTAACTTCACACCTTTGGCTTAAGCCTTTGCTCTAAAAAATATTCACAATAGATCAGGGAAAGATTTCTCATTGAGCTTTATCATTCATGTGCTGTTTAGTGTGAATGAGTTTGTCAGATCTTCTGCTGACAGAGGGATTTGGTTGAGGGCAAACAGAATGATAAAGTGCTAAGTAAAGGATTAAGGAAGAAGGCACAGAGGAATGAAGGTTAGGGACACACTAATTTCATCTCAATATTTTAATATCACTGATCTTATTGCTTACCTGTCTTTACCAATGCCCTGGCCTGTTTCCTCTTTTTCTTCCTTTTTTCATCCACTGATCCATAAGACCTCTGCACCCTTCAGGGCCTAATTCAAAGGCCACTTACACCAAAAGTCAAGACTGCATAAAATTATACTCATATTTCTATTTCTTCTGCTTTTGGTCCATGTCTTTATAGATTTTCACTTGAAATTACTTTGAAATTTTTTTCATTCTGTTTCACATATATTGGTTTCTTGTCTTAGTATAAAACATTAGTTCTATAACATATTTATGTCATAGATAGCGGAAAGGCTTTCTTCAGAAGGTCAACTCCAGTGGATAGTTAGGAGATGTCTGAAAAGAACACCAAATCACGTCCACCTTCAATAAGCAGTATGTTGTGCTCAATTAGCTAAGTCTGCAATGAGCATGGGCATGAGCAGAGAATATGCATGTTATCCCTGACAGTTGTCACTGCTTATAGAACCCTTTGTTATTTGATATTTCTCTCTACCTTATAATCAAACATGATTTTTAACTACAAAGTAGAGAAACTTTCTTCATTGATGCATACCAGTGTGGGCTGGCCTGTTAGTGATATCGTTTGCTAATAATCCCAATATTCTGTACCCTAAAATATTATGTGATATTATAATATCTCATCTTTCCACACTACCTATATGACTTAGATCTTCTGACCTCCATAAATAAGAAAATAAATTTAAATATATATAACATATTGCATAGCAGACACTGTTGGTTGCCTACCCAAAAATCCATCTCCCTCATCCTTCCTTCCTCTTTCAAGAAACAATTATAATGTTCTATTATCCCCCCTTCTCCACAGGTCCACATGATTAAAGGGACGCTGATGTCACTACCAACCAAAGAGTCGAAGTCAGTATGAATGAAGCCAATCATGACAATCCTATGCCCTTGATGGAGGTTGGTTTAAGACAGGAATGTGATGCAATTCTGATGAGAGGGAGTCTCCTGGGCTGGGGGCATCTGGGAAAGCTTTCTCTCCTTTTCAAAACTTATAGAAATAGATATTCTTTCTTCAGATGTTGTTGTCTAGATACTGTGCCCAGAACTGCTATAGGCATCATGCTGTGGGTCTGAAAATAAGGCTTATCCACAGAGGAGGATGAAATGGAATAAATGACAAAGAGGCAGAGTGACAGTCATGACAACCTGCACCTAGAGCTTTCCCTCCCAAAGGACCTCTTGTTAAAAGAGATAACTATCTTGGTATTTTGAATTTTTTTTAAGTCTATTTATTTATTTGGAGAAGAGTAAATGGGGGAGGGGCAGAGAGAGGGAGTAAGAGAGAATCCTAAGCAGGCTCCACACTGTTGGCACAGAGCCCAATGCAGGACTCAAACCCACAAACTGTGAGATCGTGACCTGAGCTCAAACCAAGAGTCAGACACTCAACGGACTGAACCACTTAGGCACCCCAATCCTGGTATTTTTTAAACCCACTTCATTTCACTAATACTTCACACTAACTGATACATACATTCATCCTAAACTATAGCTATACCTATATATTTCACAACACAGACATAAATATTTATCAGTAATCAAAATAATCTTTTTCCAGGGGTGTGTGTGTACATGTGTGTGTAATTTCAAATGTTCTAACAATAGCTATTTTATGGGAATTATCATATTCAATTAAAATATAAAGTAACTGAGACCCAGACATGCCAGAGATCACACAATTAGGGGCATTCTTCATTCATTCATTTCTCTAGGCCATCTGGCCTGGATCTAAGAGTGGCAATGCTGAGCAACACAATCGTTGTTCCATCCAAGAAAAACCAAGCACATTCTATGTGCCAGACATCAATCTAAGGACTGGTGATACACCTAAAAAAAACCTTGATCTCATGGAACTCTTAATTTGTAAGGAAGAAATTTATTAGACAACTATTGGTAAAAAATGTAATTAAAAGCGTACTAAGTTCTAAGAAGAAAACAGATTTAAGGGTGTCTAAGAGAATGTGAGAGTGTATTACAGAAACTCAATGTGGACCTGGATGTCAGAGTGGTCATCCTCATGCAGCTGAGCTTTAAACTAAAATCTGAAGACACTAAGAGTTAGTTCAGTGAGGTGGAGGAGTTGGGTGGAAAGCATTTCAAGGAAAAAGCAACAATATGTGAATATATGCAAGGCTCTATGGCAGGAAGGAGTTTGGGGTTCTCCAGGAAAAGAGAGAAGGCCCATCTTCAGGAACATTATGTTCATGAGGATGCAGACATACCATGAGACAAGGTGATATGGGTCAGGAGTAGTAAGAAGAAGCTGAAGCCACTGAAGAGTTTTAATTAGGTAAGTGATAGGATTGAATTTACATTTATAAAGATTTGGAAGATGGATTAAAGAGAGGCAATGCAAAAAGTATAGATCTGATTACTGAAGAATACGCAAGAAATAATGGTGGCTTAGAGAAACCCAATTTCTCTTTCTCTTTCCTAAGTGCTTCTGCCACACAGATCCCCCCCGCACTCCAAAGTGGTGTGTATCTCCTATCCTGACAGTAGCACAGTCTACAAACGTTTATGGCACTGGGATTCAATTGCCCTTCCCTCCAAGATAAGTGGACTAGAGTCACAGAGAAGCATTTTCCTGGAGCCTGAAATGTTAGTCACAAAAAATGGATGTCTTAAGTTACAGGTCGCACTGTGCCAGGGTTGAGCACGTGTTTTTAAAAGTTGATTTTCATGAGTTTGTGATGTGGGTCCTCTCTTGCACAGGACTCCTGCCAGGGGCCACTCAGCCCTGGGCGTAAGAGTGGCCTTACAGAACAACACAATTTATTGTTCTTTCATCAAAGATAAACCAATTACTAAGTGCACACCTAAGTAGCTGAATGGACTAAGCTGCTACTAAGTACAGCACTGTTAAACACAAGCCGTTAAATGTTGAGGAACAATGATTACAAATGACAGCCTTAGTTTTA
The DNA here is from genome assembly GCF_023721935.1 of Panthera uncia. Lineage (NCBI taxonomy): Eukaryota > Metazoa > Chordata > Mammalia > Carnivora > Felidae > Panthera > Panthera uncia. The sequence goes on along the minus strand of NW_026057580.1, from coordinate 25,416,396 downwards.
GAGTAATAGAAGCCCTTCTCTTTGTTATAATTACACAGTTTATACCAAGGATAATTCAGGTTCATACCAAGGATACTGTCGTGGCGATCAACAGGGGGCGCTAGCAGAGGAGACCCACCCCCCACCCCCTGTCCACATGGACAGTCACAGAGGCCCCCTTGGCTGCAGTCATGCCTGGATGGGGAAGATGCAGGGCCTCAGCGGCAGCTGCTGCAAAAAAAAGCCAGGGGCCAGTGCTGCCATTTTACCGCCCAGACACAGAAAGCCACGTTCAACCTCCCTTCCATGCACCGAGGTGGGGGTAGAGGGGTGGTGGCAGCAAGCTTCCCAAGTGGCGTGGGTGGGCCCAGAGGAACCGGGCTGGAAGCACTATTACCGTAGGCACCATGCGTTTTCTGCAGGGGCCTGAAAAAGCGTAGAGGCCGAAGAAAAGCCCAGGTGGCAGGCCACGCCTCCTGGGCAGCCCACAGACAGGCCTGGCGCGCCTCACCTGCTTTTGTGTAGGTCCTTGCGGACACGCCGGAGCCAGCCGGAACCCTGCTGCGACTGCCCTCCTGCAGCTCGCTCGGCCCCTCATCCCGGTGAGCACCGCGGCACAGCCCCCCGCCCCTCGTCCTGGCGAGCCCCGCTACCATCTGGACGTCAGGTGAGAGGGAAGTGGCGTGGGAGGAAGAATATGGCGGCCCGAGAGAGGAAGGACAGCGCCAGGAGATTGCTTCAATGGAAGTCAAATTGCCTATCCAAAATTGCTATTTCCGGTGATTTCATCTCAAAGACGCGTGTAAGACGACACGAGACGGGCAGTCTTAAAACTTTGGAAGGCCACATAATTACTTAACGTGTAGAACGATAATTATAAATTAAATGAAAATACACAAAATGCATCATTACGTTCTGGAACGTTCACGGAAAACGTTTTCATCTTGCTAATGCATAGATACAGTGTTAAATTCAAAGGAAAAAATCCTACTCTGTGTCTAAACAAAATTAATCCTGAAAGACTAAATTGGCCCCATTGTGCACACATATACCGAGGAACACAAGAGTGTGAATCATGACTGAAGACTGAAATTAAAAGGAAAGTAGAATAGAAATGTCAGTGTAGTACATATCAATCTCCTCTGTCTCCTGATTCAAAAGTTTGTTGGACTTAAATGATTCAGTTATTTAATCCAGAAATAATGATGAAAATAACAGCACTAACATGAGAAAACATATTTCATGAATAAGGGATTCAGTATGTTCTTCCCTAGCACCATCCTCTGGAAAAGTAGAAGCAGCACTAAATAAAAATACCGGCAGAGTAGAGCATGAAGTAAGAAGCATTCCAGCAGATGCAGAGTTAAACATAGTTACCTTACCAAGAAAAGCAAGAATAAAATTACCAGTTTTATAATTCTGTTGCCAATACACCTTTAAAATATCATAAGCGATATCTTAGGAAATTTTAGTTGACCTTATGTCTTTAAGCTGGAAGTTCCTTTGATGGTGTCATTTTAATTTGTAGAAGTATGCCAATAGGAACACTCTTCTAGCGATAAATAGAGCCTGTAATTTTTTGTTGAGATTTTATCAAGATACAGCTAGAACTGGAAAATAATGTTTTAGATATTACTTTACATACCTCTCACCTCACTAAATGTGAATGGTGTAATATCTGAAAGCTAGGATAGTGTTTCTACAGATGGTAACAGCAGTTTATCAGAGGCTAAGAATAAACCTGCAAAGAAAAAGGATAGAGTTTGGAATAATTGCAAAGGAGTAAGTTAACAGTTCCAGAATAACAGCATATTATTTTTAATTTTTCAAGCTGGCCTTGATCCTCAGCAAAATGGTATTTTAAATTATTATTACTAACATTGATATACATAATAATGTTTCTAATTTTTTCTGTGAAAACAGCCTTTCAAGAAGCCAAGAGCGGATGTGTTTGCCTGTGAAGGAAGGTAGGTACAAAAAGAAGACAAAATTTTAAATTTATTCTTTCAATCTAAAATACAACTTTGAAATAAACCACAGTTCCAGTGTTTTGATGAGGTAGAAAATAGAGCCACATCATTTCCACTGGACCTGTTAAAAAAAAAAACAAACAAAAAAACATGACAGTATATTAAGCATCTCCAACTAATGGGGACCTGCACTATCTCATCATTAAAAATTGTTTTTAAGTGTGAGCATCTCGTAATGAAATTATCACAGATTTTTATTTGAAGTTAATTTTCCACTAAACTTTGCGCAAGTCTTTAGCTTACTATTATATTGTATATATTTGCTTTCTGGTGTCAAACTGTCCAGGTTTTGAATTGTAATACTGTCTCTTATTGTGTTACATTGAGTAGAGTTAATCTGTCTCTACCTGAGTGTCCTTATTTAAAAATGGGAATAATAATATCTCTGTTACACAAAAGAGTTGTTATGAGAATTAAATGACATAATATATGTCAAGCCCTAGGAATGGTACCTCCTGTATGTGAAGTTTCAATATATGCTAGCCAATTATCTTCTTATTGTTACAGTGTTTTAAGCCTTTTTTAAATTGTTACTACTTTAGATTAGGTAATAATTGGTTGAAGAAGTACAAAAGTGGGATTTCATTCATTTGCTTCAATAAATATTTTAAGTGCCCCCCCCCAAAAAAGTGTTACCATCACTATCATCATCACGTTTCTTTTTTTTTTTATCGTGGTTCTTTTTTATGTGAGGGTATGGTTTTCTCTAATCCAAAACAGCTATTAAGATATTGTGCTAGAAATTACTGAGAATCCAAACTCTATCCCTATTTTTTGCACAAAAGCAATTGTTATCCTATTAATCAAAACATTATTACTAATAACCCGAGCTCTTACCATATTTCATTATTTATTTACTTTTTAGAGGAAACTTTTTTTTAATATACTTCATTGTTAGGGGCGCCTGGGTGGCTTGGTCGGTTGGGCAGCCGACTTCAGCTCAGGTCATGATCTCGCGGTCCGTGAGTTCGAGCCCCGCGTTGGGCTCTGGGCTGACAGCTCAGCGCCTGGAGCCTGTTTCGGATTCTGTGTCTCCCTCTCCCTCTCCCTCTTCCCCTCCCCTGTTCATGCTCTGTCTCTCTCTGTCTCAAAGATAAATAAACGTTAAAAAAAATTTTTTTTAAAAATATGTAGTTCATTGTCAAATTGGCTAACATATAGTGTGTAAAGTATGCTCTTGGTTTTTGGGTGGATTCCCATGGTTCATTGCTTACATACAACACCCAGTGCTCATCCCAACAAGTGCTCACCATACTATTTAAAACACAATTAAACATAAGCATGAATAACTGGGAGAGATATCAATTTAGTTTTGTCCATAATCAAGTCCTGCCCACAGATTAAAGGTCAATTAATTCTTGTCTACAATGCCAAAATTTCAAGCAATCTTATATTATCATAAAGACAGGTTTCTACAAGGTAGAGAGTATAATAAGTCAATAATGGAATAGCGGTACTTGAATCTTGCCTGTTTTCTTAGGAGGGACATTAACATGAGAAATAAAATTTGCAATTCACCAAGAAGGACATGGCTTATATTGTCAAAGAAATTTACTACACACTAACAGGTCTATAATTTTTCCTCTAAAGAACCAAAGAATGGATTATATTTAGGTAAAATTTGGCATTAATAAAGAAATTGACAAGGATTAAAACACACCACCTGAAGTCTTTGAATAATTCAAAGGCATAAAACCTTCCACAATAACTTAAAGTCTTAAATCAAGTATAGAATATTAGGAGGCATAGGAAAACATCCTAGGCAGATGATATTCCTTTATAAAGCTGGCAAATTTAAACATGTCACAAATCCACCAATCCTCTGCCTCACTTCCCAAAATTCTATCTCAAGTAACTATATTTCAAAATCTATTATCATTGTTCAGTTTGATGGAACTTTCCACATACTTTTATTTTACCAGATTTTTTAGAGTGTTTTAGGATTTGAATTTGATAAAATCGTAGGTGGATGCTTCTGATTTTTTTCATATGTCAATCACTACCTCGTTTCTTTTTTTGTTTTGTTTTGTTTTGCATTGTTTTTGTTTTATTTACTACCTAGAAGTCTTGTCAAAGCACAAAGGTGATGCCATGTTTTCTATGATATCATGTATATCAAAACATTTTTAAGTTATCAATCTATTGACAGGATATAAGAAATTTCTCTTTAAGCTACAATCACGAATTGTGATAACAGCAGGTAACCAATATATCTTAAAGCCTCTTTGTTCATCTTAGTCTTCCTTACCCTCTAATCTCATTAATGTAATCATGGATAATATTCGTTCTGGTTGTTTTTTTCCAAAGATGAAAATAAAGGATTTTTTAAAATATTTAGTCCAAAGCATCCATCTTAAGAAGATATAAGCAGAGAAGGTTTTAACATTAAATAATCTATATTTTGGTCCTCAGGGAGGAAATGTGGCTAACATCTCCATTAATGTTCCTGCATCTTCCTATAAAGAGGAAGGCCCATAGAGATAGGACCTAAAGCAATCACTCCAGGAAATCACTCCTTTAGTTTTACATCAGTCTTGGTAATCAGTGGCCAGTGATGATGAACTGAGAGAAGTATGTAAAATAAAGTTATCATCAAGAAGAAAACCAGCATGTGCCAAAAGTATAGAATGCACCATGATAGTAGTGGTGTAAATGTTAAGAAAAATCTCTGTCATAAGAACCAAGGATCTCAACAGCAAACCCAATCCTAATCTCAGCAAACCTTTTTACCTGTCAATACTGAAGAAGGAAAAATCCAGAACAGTGATATTCATTGAGAACTGAATGTTCTAAGTTCTCTTGCAGCTGTAAAACTTAAGTGATATTACTACATTAGTGTCATTTTTTTCATGACCCCAACTGGCCACATTCCATAATATAGGACAGATAACAGATCTCATAAGGTACAATCAGGTAACTTAAATCCTTCAAATTCATTGTCCAGGTAGAGAATGTTTTCCCAGATCCTAAAATCTAAGCTAATATAGTTCAAGGTAGAAGTTTACAGGCTTCTGGGGACAATTCTTGTGTACTACTAGATGATGCTGTTAGATAAATTAGGAACTTTATCAAGAATTCCCACCATGAAGACTAGGGAAAAAAAGACAACTGATTACAAATATTTTAATGAAATGTATGGCCAACTAATCTTTGACAAAGGAAAGAATATCCAATGGAAAAAAGACAGTCTCTTTAGCAAATGGTGCTGGGAGAACTGGACAGCAACATGCAAAAGAATGAAACTGGACCACTTTCTTATACCATACACAAAAATAAACTCAAAATGGATGAAAGGCCTGAATGTGAGACAGGAAATCATCAAAACCCTAGAGGAGAAAACAGGCAACAATCTCTTTGACTGCAGCCGCAGCAACTTCTTACTCAACATGTCTCAGAAGGCAAGAGAAATAAAAGCAAACATGAACTATTGGGACCTCATCAACATAAAAAGCTTGTTCACAGCAAAGGAAACAATCAACAAAACTAAAGGCAATAAATGGAATGGGATAAGATATTTGCAAATGACATATCGGATAAAGGGTTAGTATCCAAAATCTATAAAGAACTTACCAAACTCAACACCTGAAAAACAAATAATCCTGTGAAGAAATGGGCAGAAGACATGAATAGATACTTTTCCACAGAAGACATCCAGATGGCTAACAGATACATGAAAAGATGCTCAGCATTCAACACAAAGGAATAAAAGGCATCCAAATTGGCAAGGAGGAAGTCAAACTTTCACTCTTCACAGACAGCATGATACTGTATATGGAAAAGCCAAAAGATTCCACCAAAAATCTGCTAGAATTTATCCAGGAATTCAGCAAAGTCACAGAATATAAAATCAATGCACAGAAATTGGTTGAATTTCTATACACCAATAATGAAGCAACAGAAAGAGAAATCAAGGAACCTATCCCATTTATAATTGCACCAAAACCCATAAAATACCTAGGAATAAACTTAACCAAAGAGCTGAAAAATCTGTACACTGGAAACTACAGGAAGCTTATGAAAGAAATTGAAGAAGACACACACACACACACACACACACACACACACACAGGAAAAAATATCCATGCTCCTGGATTGGAAGAACAAATATGGTGAAATGTCGATACTACCCAAGGCAATTTACGTAGTCAATGCAATCCCTCTCAAAATAACACCAGCATTCTTCACACAGCTAGAACAGACAATCCTAAAATTTTTATGGAACCAGAAAAGACCCTAAATAGCCAAAGCAATACTGAAAAAGAAAACCAAATCTGGAGGCATCACAATCCTGGACTTCAAGCTATACTACAAAGCTGTAACCATCAAGACAGTATGGTACTGGCACAAGAATAGACACTCAGATCAATGGAACAGAATAGAGAACCCAGAAATGGACCCACAAACATATGGCCAACTAATCTTTGACAAAGCAGGAAAGAATATCCAATGGAATAGAGACAGTCTCTTCAGCAAATGGTGCTGGGAAAACTGGACAGTGACATGCTGAAAAAGGGACCTGGACCACTTTCTTACACCATACACAAAAATAAACTCAAAATGGATGAAAGACCTAAAAGTAAGACAGGAAGCCATCAAAATCGTAGGGGAGAAAGCAAGCAAAAACCTCTTTGACCTCAGCCACAGCAACTTCTTACTCAACACATCTCTGGAGACAAGGGAAACAAAAACCAAAATGAACTATTGGGACCTCATCAAAATAAAAAGTTTCTGCACAGTGAAGGAAATAACCAGCAAAACTAAAAGGCAACCCATAGAATGGGAGAAGATATTGGCAAATGACATATCAAATAAAGGGTTAATATCCAAAATCTATAAAGAACTGACCAAACTCAACACCCAAAAAAACATATAATCCAATGAAGAAATGGGGAAAATACATGAATAGAGACTTCTCCAAAGAAGACATCCAGATGGCTAACAGACACATGAAAAAATGCTCAACATCACTCATAATCAAGGAAATACAAATTAAAACCACAATGAGATACCACCAAACACCAGTCAGAATGGCTAAAAGTAACAACTCATGTAACAACAGATGTTGGTGAGGATGCAGAGAAAGAGGATCTCTTTTGTACTGCTGGTGGGAATGCAAACTGGTGCAGCCACTCTGGAAAACAGTATGGAGGTTCCTCAAAAAATTAAAAATAGAACTACCCTATGACCCAGAATTAGCACTACTAGGAATTTATCCAAAGGAGACAGGTGCTGATTCATAGGGGCACATGTATCTCAATGTTTATAACAGCACAATCAGCAATAGCCAAATTATGGAAAGAGCCCGAATGTCCATCAACTAATGAATGGATAAAGAAGACATGGTTAATATATACAATGGAATACTACTTGACAATGAGAAAGAATGAAATCTTGCCATTTGCAACAATGTGGACGAAACTGGAGGGTATTATGCTAAGTGAAATAAGTCAGGCAGAGAAAGATATCATATGTTTTCACTCAAATGTGGAATTTGAGAAACTTAACAGAAGACCATGGTGGAAGGAAAGGGGAAAAAATAGTTTCAGAGAGGTAGGCAAACCATAAGAGACTCTTAAATACAGAGAACAAAGTGAGGATTGAAGGAGGGAAATGGGTGGGGGATGGGCTAAATAGGTGATGGGCATTAAGGAGGGCACTTGTTGGGATGAGCACTGGGTGTTATATGTAAATGATAAATCACTAAATTCTACTCCTGAAACCAAACTACACAATATGTTAACTACCTTGAATTTAAATAAAATCTTGGAAGAAAAAAAATATTTTAAGCATAAGATACAGTAAGAAAATAGGACAAAGAAAGTTTTTTAAAAAGTAAGAAATGAACTAAATTCCCAATTAGGATTAAATATTAAGAGTTAACAATAGTGCAATAAGACATGAGATTTGAGATGTAAAGTCTATGCCAATAAATTTTTTAAAAAAGGAGTGCAAAAGAGATAATGGATTTTTTAAATGTGAATTTAAGAACAGAAAATGTAAAACTATGTAAGATTCAGGTTTAGAAATTCAGGTTTTAAGGACTAAAAAATAAATAGTAAAACTATAAAAGTAGGATGGGAAATATATTTTTGAAACAATGAAAATAATATGTTGGAGAATTAGAAAAAAAATGTAAGACAAAAAAATTAAAATACACAATTGAAATATCAGAAATAAAATATTTGAAATCTAAAATGTTGTTTATTACTAACATTTCTCAAGTACTTACAGTTTATTAGTGTTCCTCTTAATCATGAACTGCAGCATGAATCCAAATTTCTATTTCTTTCTGTATCTACTATAATTTCTACTTTATGAATGCTGCTCCTAAGTAACCTTTTGACTTTTAACCATGATTGTCTCATTTCTAAAATGGGGATGATAATAGTACCTCCTCATATGGCTCCTTTAAAGCCAAAATGAGTTAATTCCTGTAAAAAGCTTAGAACAGTGGGCACCCCAGATTGAAGAAGAGGGGAGATAGATTACCTCTCTTAATGGGGGAGTGACAAACTCACATTGCAAAAGAGCAGGGAGGGAGGGAGATGTTGTGGCCATCTTTTGAAATACAATCTGCACATAAGGAATGCATAAAAAAATTTATAACAATGGTTACCAGAGGGATAACACAGGCTATGAGATGGGATAACAGGAAGATGGAAGAAATATGTATCTTTTTACATGGGTAAAAAAAAATTTGAGTCTGCTAAAAAAAAACCTGTACTTTAAGGAAGCCATATTTTCTTTGAAAAATAAGACAAATACTGATTAAATGGGCAAAATCTTCCCTAGGCCCATTGGCTACATTATGTACACTCCCTAATCTCCATGCCCAGAGAACATGGTAGAACCACGCCACAATCTAAAATTAAGATCACTGTGTGTGCTAATCCTAATATACTTGATATACTGTTTATAAGTTACAAGTTGAGGTGAGAATTTAGAATTTTCTAACCATCTTCTTTATAAATGTCATATATACTTTATAAATATCATATATGTAACTTTTAAATATTATTAAAATATATAATGCTTAAATATATTCAAAATCAAATATGTTATTAACATCTGGGAAGATTGATGCCTCCCTGCTCTTTGCACAGATAAACTTTAAGAAGGTCCCCATTTTAAATTTAAAGATCTTCTAACACATGATTCAACTATATAGAACTCAAGGCAATAATACTAGCCTTCCTCTGCCCCCCCCCCCAAATGTATGAAACAAAACCTGAAATACAAAACCAGAAAAGCTCACATTTATTTGGGTAACATAGTAGCTGAGGCATGCTGTCACTCCCTAGAGGGTATTAGCTTCCATCCTCCTAAAGTTACTTAATCCTATTCAGTTCAAAAACCAAGGCCCCAGGGATCATGGGCAGAGCCTGTGAGAGCCTTCCAGGACCCAACATTGTCTCATCAAGCCCTGCCTCCAAAGGACCTCTGCTAATCCCAGTGCATGGTTGGATCATACATGCTTTGATAGCTGGATTTATGGGCCATTTTTTTTTTTTTTTTTTTTTTAGCTTCCTAAAGATGCCAAGGTAAGCAAGTAGAAAAACAAGGCTGAAATAAGCAATTGTTGCATAACACTATGTCATGTAGGATCCATCTTCAGAAAAATCAGTTTGCAATGAAAGCCCACTTTGGCTCTTTTAGTAAGATCTGATGATACACATGTGCATTCCTGACTCAAGTGACATCATCTTATCCTTATTTTAGAGCATAATGAATTATCATTAAAAGTTATATTAAATGCTAATATAAATCCTACAGTTAAAGTAACCTCCAAAAATATAAACCATGTCAATTAGCGTACTGAGGAAGAGGTTTTCTTATTTTGTTTTATTTGTTTGTTTTGAACTCATTAAGGGTGCTTTCTCAATTTATAGAGGAGAGGAAAAGTCATTGACATATGCAAAGTATGACCATTCAGTAAGGAAAATGATGTGTGACCTTGGAAATCCCATGCTTTCCTTTGTGGTCACATCCACCACAGCTAAACTGCCATCCCTTCTATAGTATCTATCTTTTCAGATACTTTCCTTTAAAAGAAATCTCATTATGTCCAATACCTAAGCCAAATCAACCACTGCAGTATATAATAAATTTCCCATATTTTCTGGTAGGTGCATTTCACCATGACAAATACTGCATCTGGTGTTCATTTACAGCAACTGGAAATGTAACAGTGTTTACACCATCTCCCAAACTAATCAGGATGCTTAATGGCTTTTTAGATACATGCGGATGCAAGATCATGATGTCCCAATAAGCTCATACAGTAATTTTTCCCCTTTTTCCCTTTCTTCTTTTTTAAAAAATAATAAGTCTCAAACGTTAAAACAAAAAAAAAATTCTATCAAAGTGTTCTAGAAAAAGAACCAGGTTATTACACATTTGTCAATCTAAATTATATGCCACTGTTACCCTCCCCACCCGGAAAATAGACTCTTTAATAAACACAGGAGGGAAAAATAAATAGGTTAACCAGGAGAAAGGTCATGCCTTGTCTGTTGTAATACAGTCTGATCACCCAAAGTGATTGATTTCTTAAAAGAATCCATATCTGTGACTCTTATAGACATCCTGCCATCCAACAGCCATCTACGAGGTAGCTTGCATTTCTAAGGTCATTTGGAGTGCTTGAATCCCTGTGGTTCTCTCAGGAAATCCAAGAAGTTCAGTAGTCTCACATTTTTTTTGTGGGGGGAGGCTTTTCGGTCCTTTCTTTCCCTCAAAAAAGGAAAGCTATGAAAATGGAAGGTTAAATAAGAATGACTTAACAACATTATGTATTTTTGCAAAACAATACTTTTGCCTCCATCATGAGATAAAACCAAAGAAAATTATTTTCCTCATAATAATCTATTTCTATTTCTCTCTCTCTCTCTCTGAAAAAATAAAACAAACAAACAAAAACATGTGGTGGTGAAAACTAAATACACGTGGCCCTTGACCCAGTTAAAACAGAGCTAATTCAAAGTAACCATTGATTATTTTTGATTGCTTAGTTTAAAAAAAAGCGGGGGGTGGGAGGCGGGGGGCACCTGGATGGCTCAGTCAGTTAAGTGTTCAACTCTTAGTTTCGGCTTAGGTCATGATCTCACAGTTCATGAGACTGAGACATGCATTGGCTCTGTGTTAGCAGGGCAGAGCCTGCTTGGGATTCTCTCTTTTCCTCTCTCTGCTCCTGCCCCTTTCACCCGTGTGTGCACACACACTCTCTCTCTCAAATATATAAAACTTAAAAAAAAAAAAAAAACTTAAAAAGGGGGGGAGCGCCTGGGTGGCTCAGTCAGTTAAGTGTCTGACTTCAGCTCAGGTCATGATCTTACAGTTCATGGGTTGGAGCCCCACATCAGGCTCTGTGCTGACAGCTCAGAGCCTTGAGCCTGCTTCAGATTCTGTGTCTCCTCCTATCTCTGCCCCTCCCATGCTCATGCTCTGTCTCTGTCTGTCAAAAATAAATACACATTAAACAATTTTTTTTTAAAAAACCACTCTGTGGCTCACCCTCCATTCTCATCTAGTACAGTCTTTCTTCTCCCCCACATAGATTCCTTCTCCTCTACCTTAAAAAACACAGTCATATAAGATTCCTAACACTGTCCTAAAATCAGTAAAAGTAATAAGCATCGAGTAAGTACCACAGCAGCTGACTGATTTACTTTCTTCCTCAAATGAAACAGCACAAGAAAAATAACCAGAAATGGAGAAAAGTAAAAACTTCACTCACACACTGTTAATTTTTTCCAATCTATCTTGTTATGATCTTTTTCCTAACACTCACTCTTCATTGCCATTGTTACTAAAACCACCAATACCAGAAATTATTTAGCATGGAAAAACTAAAATTTAGTCCACCGCAATAACCTTAGTTTCACCTAATAATCTAAGCTTTCTCTGTACGTAACTCAATCTCTGTTTATACTACTCCAACAAATCTTCCATGCTCCATTCATCCCTCCCCTCCTCCTCTTCAATATGGCATCAGGAGAATGGGGAGGGTTGTGACATACGAGGCATCCGAGGTTAGGAAAGGGGGTCTGAATCCAAGAGCACTCGGCAGAGCAACCGTTTTTGTTGTGTTGTGTTTTGTTTTGTTTGCACTACTCAGGTCAATATCTACTCACATTTATTTCCATTTTTTGATGTGAGGGGTGACTTGCTGGGTCTAATCACTGAAGTCCTTGAACTCACCCATTTGTCTCCAGTCATGTAGCATCAGAATGCTGCTCCCTCCAGACTCCACGCAAATGTTTCCAGAACCCATTACTAACCAGCTTACCTGAAACTGGGATATGAACAAACCCAACTGTGATTGAAACATGGGTTTTTAGAAATCCTTCTTTCTTTAAGCAAATTTTTAGATTAAGAAAATCTTCCCCCCTGCCCTTAAGACTCTTTGACACTTAGAAGCAATATTTCAGTCATTACAACTCACAAAACCTTCTAGTTTGGTTAGTAAACCTATTCTATATGATAATCCAAACTTGAAACATGATTTTAACTATCATCGCCTCTCCTCCCTCTTGCTAGGGACTGAGCTGCCCACTTGCAGTGGGATAAGAGGGTTAGGGTCCTCCTCTTTCTGTGCTTAATCCTACTCCTTTTCTTCCACCAGCTTAGTAAGCAAGATTTAGAACTCTCCAGTGTTGTGTCCAGAGGAAGAAATGATTAAGGGGAGGGGCAAGCACAGTGACAGGTCCCATTGCTGTCTGGTGAGGAAGCTTTCTGGGAAAGGTGTTTAACACTGACTCTTCCTTACAGAATAGCTCATATGCTCCTTGGAGATTGCCTTCACTGAGAAACTCGACTCTGCCCCATTGACCACTGCCCTTCCTGAGCCCCTAAATTTCATAATGTCTCATTTGATTTGGACTCTCACTACTAAAAGACCCTTTATCCTCCCAACGCTGGGCAAGATCTCATTTCACATGGACCACCAGGGGAAACATGCATCTCTGGTTCCAACAAGCTCTAGGGTGTTAACCAGTTCTGACACTGCCACCTCTACCCTGCTGTCATAGACAGCCACAGCTCCTTATGAAACCCAAGTGCTGGGAATGCATTGCAAACTATGAATGGTCCTATTAAAGCCCCCTCTCAAACTAAGCTTGAAGTGAAGGAGATAGAAACACCTCGCCCTTCACAGACACATGTGCACGCGTGTGCACGCACACACATACACATATATATGCACATCCCTTTCCCCCTTAACAATCTCCCTATATCCACTTCTTCTACCTTTTCATAGTCTTGATGTAGATGAGGACCCCTAAATGAAGGCCCATGAAATTTTGTATTTTCCATTTCTTTTATAAATTCAGTATATGGCAATCTAGCACCTCATTTTAGAATTTCACATTATTTCCATTTGTATGGGTCCCAATACCTGAATTTTACTTCCTGATACACATCTAACTGTTCTTCTCTTTGGCTTACGCCATCTCACATATGTTATACCACACTGTAGCGTTGAGCTGAAGGCTGATTTTCTCCTAAGTTCTTGTAGTCTTCCTAATAAATTTAGAGAGGCTGGCCATGCACTTCATTCAGTATCCCTGGGCTGCTTCCCACACTATTTGGTTGAACCAAAGTAAAACTCCTCCATAGCAAAGTTTAAAGGAGGAGAGAGAGGGAATTGGACATTCTGTTGACTTACTTTCCCATTTCCCTCTGTCTTCCTGCCCACAATCCACCAAGATCAGAAAGGGTGGTCTTTCCTTTAGTTCTCTTTCTGAGGGGCTGTGACTGTCTTTGCATACCCTCTTATTAAGTCTGCCAGCCATTGTTACCTAGGAACAAAGCCACAGTATTTCTGCAAGGAATATTGTAACAAGCAGCAGGCCTATTTAAGCAAATGTTCTCTATTACATGTATTGACACTATAACTGCCTGAAATTTTGCTCTTCCAAAATCTTGAAGTTGGGTTCCACCCCCCTTCCTAATTGCTAAAGTAGGAAATGTGACTACCTCTATAGTAAAAATCAAATGCGGCTTATTGCCAGAATCACATGGTAGGGGGAGATTAAAATAGTGACTCCTGCCCTCTCAACTCTCACCAACCAATCACTGAGTCAGAATTTCTGAAGGTGGGGTTGGGGATCTTATTCCCCTCCCACCATGATTTTGAGAGTCAACCATGCTTGGCAAAAACTATTTTTTATCATTAAAACTGAATCTCTATAGAGGTTATAAACTATTCTACAGAGAAGAAATGTTAGGTATAAACAATAAGTATCCTCTGTCAGACTCAATTTTAATCTCCAACATATTTTCAGCAATTTCCAGAATATGAGGATTCATGGACATTTCTAAATTGTTGCTACTGATCAATAATCAATATAAGCCCATTAATTTTTGAAAAGTGAAACACATACTCCTACTGCACAGTAGTCCATGCAGTACTTTCATGCAATAATTGGAATTGATTTGGGGGGATCTTTTTTTATTGCCTTACCTTCATCTGTAGGAAGGTCATAGAAAGCATTAATATATTTTGATATAAATTTTCTAAAGTGTCTAAGGAACAAAAGCTGAATAGTTCTTTGAGGGAAAAAAAATATATGTGATTCTCACACTGTAAGAGAATTCAAAATCCTCTTGATGTCCAAGCAATATATAATATGTGAATGGAATACACCCAGCATTTTTAATGCCTAAGCCTCACAGTATAAGTCAGAAAGAAGAGGGTGTTATTATCAAGAAGCTTTTGAGGATGAGAAAGAGTCTCCATTGTACCTATTCCCAAATACACTTGCTGATTTTACACAATGACACAAAAAGAGACAGGATAAAAATTTAACAGACTTCTCTCTTAAGAAGTTATACCTCCTTATGCTAGCCTCTCTTGAACAAATAAACTTGAATAGTTCAGATACATCTCAAAAGTTCCTAAATCATAATCTGAAGATGGTTTTAACATCAATTATTCCTGCAAATAACATTGGGGGTGGAGGCTTTTGTTGTCTCTATAATATGTAGTCACTGCCTCTACTATGGCTTATGTTTCAAAATTAAGAAGACAAGTACAAAATATTTAGAGAAAAAAAATAAGAGAAAACAGATTGTATCGTATTTACTTCAGATTAGGGGAAGCTATTGCTATCTTTTCCAGAGTTAAATATATTATACCCTGAAGTTTTAAGAAACTACTTAAAAAGAAATTAATTCTAATTCTATACTTATGTAGAATAGTGATTTCCAAACTTACGTAAGAAACAAGTCCCTTTAGTGATACAGAATCAAGGGAAAGTAATCAGAAGGTTTGTTTTAGATGGTCTCTCCAAAATAACATGATCAATCTCTTTTATGCCCATTTTTCTTGAAGTCTTTTTGGATCAATTACATTAGTAAATGTTTCAGCTCTCCAACAATGTCAGAACATTTGTAGCTGTATCTTCATCAGAACCATCTTGTAGCTCACAAGCACAGTTCTGGGGTATTTTATTTTATCTGGACACATTATTAGATCTCTAAGAGACTGATAGCATTTCTCATAGATGTTACGTAATGGGTTTAACACTATACCTCAGCAAATGCATACTTGAGTTAACCTGTACTTTAAACAGCTTAATTAGAACGTAATTACTGGACTTCTCGTCCCTAAAAAGTTCTCCTTAATGGAATTCACACAGTAGTGGAGTTAAATGAGGTGATTCTGAATAGTTGTCAGGAATCGTAGCTACCTTGTTGAGGACCTACTCAGATTTCTTGACTAGGACATTGTCTTTATTCTATATCCATTGCCATAAAATAAAGTAAAACTCACCTTGAATGGATACATACCTTTTTTTTAGGTTATCAATTCTATCACATTATCAAAAGTGGTCTCCAAGATAGTGTTCCCCACTCCTACCAAGGGCATCCCAGGCAATCCATATGAGTTGAGAAGAAAATATTAAAATTTCTATTTATTCTTTTCATAAAAAAGAAAATTCAGCTTTATCCATTTCCTAGCACTTAATATTCAGACAAACACATTCTCATCCATCCACGTATCAGATATCTGTCACAAATAGGATATGAAGTATCTTGAGGGAAAAGGGTCGCTCCCCAATGTGGAGGGGTTAGAACTGGTGCCACCCTTGTTTGTTTCCTGTATACATGTGTAATGGACATAGTGGACTTGAAGTGTGACTAGCTACGTAGATTTACGGATTTTTTCTAGTTTTAGCAGAACTCATATAAACTAGACAAGTGGTTTTAAAATATTCCTTCAAAGACCACAGACTACATACAATACTAACAATGATAAACGTGGGTGAACAGTAAATAGCAGAGTGGATACTACTTCTTACATGAGATTTTCATTATGAAATGCAAAAACATAATAATAATCTGGCCACCAAAAATAAATCAGATTTATCAAAAATGGTATTTGAGATATGGATTTATACTTACTGTGGTTAGTAATTGCCCCACCTTAACTCTTTGTAGTGCCATAAGTTATCAACAAATGATACTGTCATTTAGCAAGATATTTAAAATAACTTATTTTCATACTTGATTGATTAGCAAGATATTTAAAATAACTTATTTATTCATGCTTAGCTTACTTTTATTTATTTCTGTGTATGTTTTTAATGCACAAAATATTAGTAAAATGAACTATTTAATATATAAGCAAGTAAACATATATAAAGATATTTGGAGAATTTATTCTAAAAATATTTTACCAACAAACACATTACTAAAATAGTTTATAGATCATCGACCTACAAAAATGGCAAAAAGAAGAGATATAGCAAAATATATCAAGTAACCCACAAATAAGCTACACACACACACACACACACACACACACACTGTTGGGATATATATTATGTTTTCATACTTATTCTGAATAGAAGCGTGCTTTATGTTTTGGGAATACACACCAAGCTAATAAGTCCCACTCTGAAGCTTTGACTTAGAGCTTAAAAGTTCTAAATATTCCTTTTATCCTCCTTTCTTCAGCACATTTCTTCATTGCCCAATTCAGACTAACTAAGAAATTACTCCTGAGATCTTAAAGAAAAAACAAAAACAGAAACTTGAGTTGCAATACAATTAGGTTCTCTGTCTGTTTCTGGTTTAAGGGAAGCCACACTTATTCAATCCCAGATTAAAATATGCCGTGAGGAACTATGGAAGTATTAGCAGGGAACTATCTCTTCACTAGTTTTACTGGTGATGCTTGAAATGATGTCCCAGTCCATAATGCCTGGGGTAGAATGAAGGAGTTTTCACCAGTATTAGCACCTCTAAGGAAGGTTGAGATAACGGTTGTCATCATCTGAGAGCAGAAGAAAAAAAAAGATGGTACAACTAAAAGATCAAACACTCTAACTCTAGAAATAGCAAAAACTCCTTGTGATTATAATAAAATCCAAAGCAAGACACCTGTGAGCCACTTACCACCCAATCAAATGTCTCATCCTTTTATAAAAGTTAAAATATTCTCAGTGAGTTGACCTTTTCACTTTACTATGAGTTTCCCTAAAGGTAAATCTTTAGTAGAAATAATTTGATTCAGGGTTCCTACTCCAAGGGTGGCAAAAACCTAGAAGAGCTTCCCTTGCATATGAAAGCTGCCTTTTTTTGTCTCCTATAATTTTAAAGGTATTTTAAAAATGTTCCTGAGATCAGACTTTATGTGCAACATGTCACAAGAGAGTGGATATTTATGATCAAACTGCTCTTCTAAAATGTATCATAAAACCAGGTTTATAGTAAATGCTCTTCAGACCATTAGCTACCATAATTCTCTAGTCCTTTTCTTAGCTTTTTATTAATAGTGTACAATCCTCATTACTACTAAGTGTTACTTGTTAAATACAGAGCCATCTACCATAAGCTGGATTCTCCTCCTGCTCCCTGTTCTACAAAATACCAACAAATAGTCTCAAGACCCATCTGTCTAGGATTCTTGAGGGCCCTCCCTCCTGGAAACAGGGAAAAGGGGTTCCCTAGTCTTTTCAGGACTTTTCCATTACTAGAACTTAGTAAGCCTCAAAATTCAGCTTGGCATTATGATTCATTTGATGGTAAACTTTCTTAATGAACTAATCTCCTGGTAACTTGCTATGCAGAAGAAAAAAAAGGAAATTGACATTCAGAAAGAACAGAAAGACTGGAAGAGGAAAACCGAGAAACAAAAGAGAGGTCCTTTCCTTCATCCATTATTACTTTTGATTTCAGTGTCACCTTATAAAGTCCAGTTAGTAAAACTGACAGCAGTGGGTATGTTTTACTTTCAGTCTCTGTAGTGTGCTGTCTAGAGTAAGTGAAGGCACCTTCTAGAGGTCTCTGACAATCCCAGAGGAAATCTTTCTGCTTCCTCACTGAAGCCCAGAGGGGAAGGCTCAAGGCAGTTCAGCTGAACCAGATTGCTTATGTGATGAGGATGGACAGCAGGAAGAGAGTGAAGCAATTCTGCAGAGTGGATGGCGAATAATAAAAGAGAAGACAGATAGCAGGAACTTCAAGGACTCAAGGGACACCATCTGAAGCAAAGTGACATTGATATCAACATCTAGGAAATGATAGAGGCAGATAAATTGCTCAGGCAAGAAAAAAAGAGATAGGATGACCCAGTTTAAGCAAAAAGTAATTTGCTAATCACAAGGTAAAGAAATAACACAATAGGCTCCTCTCTCCACTCATACACAGCAGGTATAGCCATTATCCAGATAGAGCAGTAGACAGAAAAGGAGATCAACTCAAATGTAACTGGGGCTCAAACCACAGAGGGTTTCTTCAGAACAAGAGCTCACCCCAAAGAAAAATTGGCAGCCAGTGCCACCTGCAGAGGAAAGATATATCTTCTGCAGGCACCAGCTCTCCAAAGGTGACAGGCTGATATATTCTGCTGAATAAATCGAAAAACTTTCAAGTGGTCTAAAAAAGGTAGTCTGAAGTAGACTGCACTGCAGGGATCCAATCAAGTTAAGAATGTCAGGAGCCTGTGGCAACATCCACACCAGGAAAAAAGGCCCCCAAACTCTGAGTTAAGTGCAAATGAGAAAATATCATGGTGGGTTTTGTTTCTTTGTGTGAGTATATTTTGGATTTTTTTTTCCAGTGGTTGTATGTTGTGATATTTTAAAAGACACAAAACGGCAAATGGTTCTTTTCACATATGGATAAAAGCAGGCACATAAAGTACTTTTTCCTCAAATACATATCAGGTGCATTACTTTCTCCTGTATTTTTTCTTCAGCTTTTTGACCCACCTGGAACTGACTTTCCCTTTCTCCAGGCTGTGTTCAAGCCCTGCCTCCTTCATGAATCTCTCCCGGATGAATCTTTCATTGATCTCTCTTCTCTCTCAACTCGTAATTTGCTTATTGCTTGAATCATTCAATGTAGAGCTTAATTAAATACTGTCTTACCTTCTAATTGCTTTTTTTGGGTAAATGTCACCTCCTAAACAAAACTACAAGATCCTTGAAAGCAGAGGTATGTCCAACACATATATTCTATTCCCTTAACCAAGCTGAATACCCATGTTGAGGGTTTGTCTTCGTCATCTAATATGAGGAATGTGAAGAAGGCCTCCTTACTCAAAAAGATCTCCCCTCTCCTGTGTTTGTTTTCTTTCAGCCAAAGTATTCATTCATTTGGGTTAAGAAATTAGCTCAGTTACAGTACTGAAGTTCCAAGTATGATTTCTATGCTAAGTGGTTCTGTAATGACATGCAAAGATAATCCCTGGGACTCCAAAAACCTGGGTTTGACTCCTTATTCAGTCACTTCCTGATGATGTAATCTTGGCAAGTTATTTACACCTCCAGTGGTTTGTTCATCTATAACATGGGGAAATAGCATTCTACTCATGATTATATGACAACTGAAAGAAAATACTACATGTAATATTTAGCCTCTAGCAAGCACATGCTAAGCATTAGTTTTGTTAACAATAATCACAAGTGCTGAGAGAGAAACTGTGAATGGTCTGATATTTAACCCTAATTGAAAGCTGACAACTGAGCCTGCCAGTTCCATGGATGCTGGGAGAAGACACTAGACTACTGAGTCAGAGACAACAGACTTTGCTACTCACAGCACAGCAAGAGCCTGAGCATTCTGTTTACATCATTTCCACTCACTCCTCAAATTCCATGAGATTTGGGTCACAATCCAGAAACTCTGAGCCTAGCTAGGAAACCCAAATCTTTTATAATGGGCTGCAAGCAAACCTGCCTGATCTTCCCCCTGGAGGGGGAACATTATCCTTACTATCAGTAATCAGGCCTGCCTTCTGCTCCTGAGAGAACCACTCTATCTTCCAAGGCAGTTTGCTATACAAATATCCCTAAAACAATAAGCCAGGACCATCGGTGTCAGTACCACCACTCCTAATGTGTACAAGAAACGATCAAGCTATGCAGAGCCGTCTCCCAACATAAGTTACCCTCTACTAGCAAGGATCTTGCAATCTGTAGGAGGAGACAGAGAAGTAAATTTAAATATTAAAGGATATAGAAATAGGTATTATTCAAAAAACTTTTGCATACAATAAGTGCATACAATAAACAAAATATCATGTAGCTTTACAGAAATGTGAAGCCATGTGTTGACTAACATGAAAAATGTTTATGATATATTGTTGGCTGAAGAAAGTGGGCCTAAAAGGTAAGTATCATCTACTCCCATTAATATTTGCAGGTAAATCACTTATATGGCATATTGCCAGTGGTCAACAAAATCACTTATTTATATTAAACATTAAATTCACAATATATAATGTTTATAAATATAGGTATCCCCCACTTTTCAAAAGTTCATATTATGCCCCTTCGCTTTTTATGAAAGCTGTACATTAATACCTGTTTTCACTAACTGAAATCTCAAGATTTTTGCTTTTATGAAAAAAATGCAAAAAAAAAAAAACAAAACAACGTTCAGTGTTTGTTTTTCAGCGAGTCATTTCAGAGGCAGCAAGAGAGACACTGCCAAGCTCCTTCCCCAGGAACTACACTCAGCATCTCAGCATCAAACCCCCTTACCTGTGAACTGTGTCAGTGAGCATCTGTGCTTTATCTAGATCTTTTCTGTGCATCCTAGAAAGATATGTCCCAAGGTATCAGAAAAGCCTAAGAGAGGTTATTTTTGGGGTCTAAGAACACTCAAGAATTTTTCCACATAAATTAATGGTAATTACTTCTTCACTTTATGCCATTTAGACTTTTGAAAGTTTTCATAAGAATGTTCTACTTTTGGATAGCAGGGGAAACCTATACTGTCTTGGAACAATATAAGGTTGGTTATCCCTCCAACTTAGCTATGCATAAGAAGTTATCTAAAAAAAAGACAGGGAATCCAGGGAGGCTTCCTAGAGGAAGTAATGATTGAGTGGAATTTTTAATTAGATATCAAAAGAAGAAAATTCAGTCAAGATGGATGTGAATACATTAAACACAGAATAGCCTGATGTACTCATGAAACTGTAACACTGCGTATCATTTGATGTAACTGGCATAAACAATGAATGTGAAAAAATAGTCAAAAGTGGGGCTAAAAAGGTAAACACGGACCAGATAAAAATAGCAGTCAATAATGTGCACTAAAAGGTCAGAAGATCAGAGACAGACCTTACCTATTTCAGAGTTCTGCCTGGGGCAGTCCCCATTCTAAAATCCAGGTTCAATAATGTGCATACACTGTTGCTTGCTGAAAAGGGATTTGAACTTGAAGTCTCTCTAGCTCTCTCCATCCCTGAGCTACATTCATGTATCAGATCCAAGTGGATCTCTCCACCTGGATTACCCCTGGCACATCAGATTTGTCATGTCCAAAACAGTGCACATCATCCCTACTTCCCCCACATATCCACTCCTTTTTCCATGTTTCCTTCTCGAGGACTGACACTGCCATCCTCCTGTACCTCAAACCCAAACCCAGAAGTTCTCCCTCCATTCTCTTTACCATCATTCCCCTCCCCCCACACACACACCCCGCAGTTCAGTCAGACATATTTTCTTCCTGCTGCATCCACAACCTCTTAGCTCAGCCCCTTGCCATGACTCTCTGAATGCTTGCAGCAGCCTCCTGCCAAGTCCCTGCAGTGTATCTTCCACGCAACTGTACGGATGGAAGTGCCAATATGATCATGTTCACTGATACCTACAAGGTAAAGTTCACATTCTTTCTCATGGATGTGAGCCCCTTCATGATCTGGCCTGTTCTACTTTTCTATCCTTGCCACGATTGCCACCCTTTAAGCACTGCACAGTTCTGACATGTAAACTATGGTGGTTCCTCCTCAGAAAATACCATGTCTTTCCATTCCTTCTCATCTTCTCACAGGCTACAGCCTCTGCCTAGAAAGTTCTGTCTCTTCTCCCAACACCCCCAGTCCTTTCCTTAGCCATCTGGGGAACTATTCTTTATCTTTTAAGATTCAGGAAGCATCAACCCCTCAGAAAGCATCTCCTGGGCAGTTAAGTGCTTCTTCCTGTGCCAGCAACTAGTGTTACGTGTGGCTCATAGCAGATATGTTACAAATATAGCAACTGACACATTGCTTTATTATTTGTTTATATCTCTCTTTGATATAAAATTTTACTGGTTTGTGAAATTCTGGAAGGCAGGGGCAATGTCTTATTCTTTGCATTTTTAGTGCTCACCACATAATGGATACATTATAAATGTTGGTTATATGATTGGCTCCTGGATAAATGAGTAGATGAATAGTTTCTAGTTGTTTGCCTGTATTAATATTAATTGTATTGTAATTAATTAATTAATTGTAATTAATTAATTAATTAATTGTTAAAAGAATTTTTCCAATAGAGGAGACATGTTTTCTTAATCCTAGCTCATCTAGTGCCTTAATCTCTCCTTTTTAAACACACATACATGCATACACACACACACACGTGCATGCTCATGCCCAAGAAATTGCCTTAAAAAAAGGTCTTGTTATAGGAAATGTGCTAAACATTCACCAAAGCCAAATATAATCACTAAATAACTAAATATAAGAATTATTTAAAGAACATTTAGCTAATAATAGTTCTGCCTATTGTGTGTTCACTATAAGCCTTGTGTATCTTCTACATAATACCCTATGATGTATATATTATTATCCCCATTTTATAGATCCCCATCTTATACATAACACCCTAGATGTATATATTATTATCCCCATATCTACTGTCTGTTAGAGCATGTAAAGACATATGGCCAGGAAAAGGTCAAATTGGGATCTGAAACCCCGAATACCTAACTTAAAGTAAATGTTTTATCCACTTCAAGAATCAAGTCATTAACATTTACACTGGGAAAAACGGCATAAGGGATGTGACTTTCTCTTTAATAATTATGTAAACAGTATCAGTATTTTCTTGGACATTTTGAAGATAGGATTTAACCAACAGCTCCACCATGAGTACAGCAGGAAAGTAATAGCAGAACTGGTCAATATGAAAATTCATTTTATACTGCAGTTTATACTGCCCCATTTATAGTTTCTCTAAAAAAAAGAGACAAGTTTGCCAACAATAATCTGTAATTATTTTTACAATGCATATGAATAAGACAGCAATATTTCTGTTTCAGGCCATGTTCTCTAAATTGTTTTCAAACAATCCAAAAACACTCCTAGCAGGTTAGAGAACAGAATTCTCAGTAAATATTATTGTAAGTGTTTCTAGTTTTAAGAAATGATTTCTTTTGTTTTTTTTTTCCTTAATGAGAATGAAAAATACAAATAAATTGGAGCTTAGCTACACTGTGGAGAACATTTTGTATAGAATTTGGTTTGCTCACCTTTGTCTCACATAACTGCTTAGAGTATTAACAAATACTAGAAGCTTGAAATAAGAAACACATACACCTGCCTACCTGTATTGTGGTAGGCAGCCTCCAAGGTCATCCAAAGATTCCTACCTCCTAGTGTTCATACTCTTGTGTAGTTCTTTCCATGCTCAGAGTTGATCTATGTGACCAATTGAATATAGAAGTTATAATGTATAACTTACAAGGCTAGGTCATAAAAGATATTTTGCTTCCTCTATTTTCCTCTCCCTTTCTCCCATCCTGTCCCACTCTGGGGGAATGTAACTTCCATGATATGAGGCTAGGCTACCTACCCCTCAAGCAGCCCTATGGAAAGGCCCACATCATGAGAAACTGAGGCTTCCTGCCAAGAGCCAGTGAGGAACTGAGGGTTCTGGCCAACACCATATGAGTGAGCCATTATTGAAGTGATCTTCCAGCCTGTCAACTTCCAGATGATGACAGGACTTCTTGACCACATGAGAGACTCTGAAATGAAGTCATCCAGATTAGCTGCTACCAAATGCTGACTCTCAGAAACTGTGCAAGAAAATAAATTCTTGTTGCTTTCAGCTGCAAAACATTGTGGGTAATTTGTCACCTGGCAATAGGTGTGATAAAGACACCATCCAAAACCCACATACAACACTTCTTGAATCCCCTTGCCCAAAAATGTAGGTTCCCATCCACAATTTGATGAGTGTTAGTGTAGGAAAAGCAGTCATTAGTCTAGTTAGCCATGCATCCTGTTAAAAATTAGAAAAAAAGGCAGAGGTGGACAGATATTAGGAGATAAATAGCAGCCTGTAGGACACTCTAATGTTGGCAGCCTCCAATGAACTACACCTCCCGGAATTCCCACCTATGTAGAGTTTCTTCCCATGTGGCCTAGCCAGGTGACTCACATTGGCCCCTGGAATACTGGCAAGCATGATGCTAGCAGAGGCTTACATAGTGGGTTTCATCCTCTTGGCTCATTTCCTTTTATGAGCCTAGCTGCCATTTGGTAAGGAAGTCCTACTGATCCTCCTGGAGAGAGAGAGGCCATGTAAAGAACAAAAGTGTCCCATCCAAGCTTCCAATTGACTGCAGTTGCAAGAGTGATCCCAGCCAACACTGTGTGCAGCAAAAGAATCAATACAGAACCACAAGAGAGAACCAATGTTTAAAGTCAACAGTTGGAGGTATTTTGTTACACACAATGGATAACTGAAACACAACCCTAGCACATATAAAATAGTTTACCTGAAAACTCACTGCAAACTATAAACTATTTTATTTTTTAATATATTCTGAAGCCTTTATTTATTTATTTTTTATTATCAAGTTAGTTAACTTACAGTGTAGTCTTGGTTTCAGGAGTAGAACCCAGTGATTCATTACTTACATACAATACCCAGTGTTTATCCCAACAAATGCCCTCCTTAATGCCCGTCACCCATTTAGCCCACCCCCATCAACCCTCACTTTGTTGTCTGTATTTAAGAGTCTCTTACAGTTTGCTTCCCTTTCTGTTTCTATCTTATTTTTCCTTCCCTTCCCCTATGATCATCTGTTAAGATTCTCAAATTCCATATTTGATTGAAATCATATGATATCTGTCTTTCTATGACTGACTTATTTTGCTTATCATAATACCCTCCAGTTCCATCCACATTGTTACAAATGGCAAAATTTCATTCTTTTTCATTGCTGAGTAATATTCCTGTGTGTGTGTGTGTGTGTGTGTGTGTGTGTGTATACACACCACATTTTCTTAATCCATTCATCAGTTGATGGACATTTGGGCTCCTTCCATAATTTGGCTATTGTGATAGCATTGCTATAAACATTGGGGTACATGTGCCCCTATGAATCAGCATTCCTGTATCTTTTGCATAAATTCCTAGTAGTGCAATTGCTATGGCATAGGGTAGTTCTATTTTTAATTTTTTGAGGAACCACCATACTGTTTTCCAGAGTGGCTGCACAAGGTTGCATTCCCACCAACAGTGCAAAAGAGTTCCCCCTTCTCCACATCCTCACCAACATCTGTTGTTTCTTCAATTGTTAATTTTAGCCATTCTGACTGGTGTGAGGAGGTATCTCATTGTGGTTTTGATATGTATTTCCTTGATGATGAGTGATGTCAAGCATTTTTTCATGTGTCTGTTTGCCATCTGGATGTCTTCTTTGGAAAAGTGTCTATCCATGTCTTCTGCCCATTTTGTCACTGGATTATGTTTTTTGGGTGTTGAGTTTGGTCAGTTATTTATAGATTTTGGATACTAACCCTTTATCTGATGTGTCATTTGCAAATATCTTCTCCCATTCTGTCAGTTGCCTTTTAGTTTTATTGATTGTCTCCTTCTCTGTGCAGAAGCTTTTATCTTGATAGATCCCAATAATTCATTTTTGGTTGTTTCCTTTGCCTTCAGAGACATGTCAAGTCTCTAAAGCAGTCAAGAAGCTGCTGCAGTCAAGGTCAAAGAGGTTGCTGCCTGTTTTCTCCTCTAGGATTTTGATGGTTTTCTGTCTCACATTTAGGTCTTTCATCCATCTTGAGTTCATTTTTGTGTGTGGTATAAGAAAGTGGTCCAGGTTCATTCTTTTGCATGTTGCTGTCCAGTTCTCCCAGCACCATTTGCTAAAGAGACTGTCTTTTTTCCATACGATACTCTTTCCTGCTTTGTCAAAGATTAGGTGGCCATATATTTGTGGGTACATTTCTGCATTGTCTATTCTATTCCATTGATCTATGTGTCTGTTTTTGTGCCAATACCATACTGTCTTGATGATAACAGCTTAGTAACACATCTTGAAGTCCGGGATTGTGATACCTCCAGCTTTGGCTTTTTCAACATTACTTTGGCTATTTGAGGTCTTTACTGGTTCCATACAAATTTTATAATTGTTTGTTCTAGCTCTGTGAAGAATGCTGATACTATTTTGATTGGGATTGCATTGAATGTGTAGATTGTTTTGGGTAGTATCAACATTTAACAATATTTGTTCTTCCAATCCATAAGCATGGAACGTTTTTCCATTTTTTTGTGTCTTCTTCAATTTCTTTCATAAGCTTTCTATAGTTTTCAGCATACGGATCTTTCACCTCTTTGGTTAGATTTATTCCTAGATATTTTATGATTTTTGCTGCAATTGTAAATGGGATTGATTCCCTGATATCTCTTTCTGTTGTTTCATTCATTATTGGTGTATAGAAATGCAGCCAATTTCTGTACATTGATTTCATATCCTGAGACTTTGCTGAATTCATGGATCAGCTGTAGCAGTTTTTTGGTGGAGTCTTTGGGTTTTCCATGTAGGGTATCATGTCATCTGCAAAGAGTGAAAATTTGACTTCTTCTTTCCCAATTTGTATGCCTTTTATTTAGTTCTCTTGTCTGATTGCTGAGTCTAGGACTTCCAACAGTGAATATGTTGAATAACAGTGGTGAGAGTGGTCATCCCTGTTGTGTTCCTGATCTCAGGGGGAAAGCTTTGGGTTTTTCCCCATTGAGGATGATATTAGCTGTGGGCCTTTCATATATGGCTTTTATGATGTTAAGGTATGTTCCTTCTATCCTGACTTTCTTGAGAGTTTTTATTAAGAAACTATGCTTTATTTTGTCAAATGCTTTTTCTGCATCTATTGACAGGATCATATGGTTCTTATCCTGTCTTCTATTAATGTGATGTATCATGTTGATTGACTTGTGAATATTGAACCAGTCCTGTATCCCAGACATGAATCCTACTTAATCATGGTGAATAATTCTTTTAATGTACTGTGGAATTCATTTTGTTAGTATCTTGTTGAGAATTTTTATATCCAGGTTCATTAGGGATATTGACCTGTAATTCTCCTATTTACTGTGCTCTATGGAACCAAGGTAATGCTGGCTTCATAGAATGAGTCTGGAAGCTCTCCTTCCATTTATATTTTTTGGAACAGTTTGAGAAAAATAGGTATTAATTCTGCTTTAAATGTCTGGTAGAATTCCCCTGGCCCAGGACTCTTGTTTCTTGGGAGATTTTTGATAACCAATTCAATTTCTTCACTGGTTATGGGTCTGTTCAAATTTTCTATTCTTCCTGCTTGAGTTTTGGTAGTGTGTGGGTGTCTAGGAATTTGTCTATTTCTTCTAGATTGTCCAGTTTGTTGGCAAATAATTTTTCATAGTATTCCCTAATAATTGTTTGTATTTCTGTGGTATTGGTTGTACTCTCTCCTCTTCCATTCATGATTTTATCTATTTGGCTACATTCTCTTTTCTTTTTGATAAGTCTGGATAGGAGGTTATAAATTTTGTTTATTCTTTTAAGAAACTCACTCTTAGATTCACTGATCTGTTCTACTCTTTTTTTGGATTTTATATCATTTATTTCTGTTCTAATATTTATTATTTCTCTTCTGTTGGCTTTCAGGTTTCTTTGCTGCTGCTTTTCTAGCTCTGTTAGGTGTAAGGTCAGTTTGTGTATTTGGGACCTTTCTTGTTTCTTGAGATAGGCTTGAATTGCAATGTATTTTCCTCTTAGAACTGCTTTGCAGTACCCCAAAGGGTTTGGGCTGTCATGTTTCTCATTTCACTTGTTTCCATGTATTTTTTAATTTCTTCTTTAATTTATTGGTTGACCCATTCATTCTTTAATAGGTTGTTCTTTAACCTCCATGCATTTGGGGGCTTTCCAAATTTTTTGTGTGTGTTTGATTTCAAGTTTCATAACGTGTTGTCTGAAAATATGCATGGTACAATCTCAATCTTTTTATACTTGTTCAGGGCTGTTTTTTGACCCAGTATGTGACCTATTCTGGAGAATGTTCCATGCACAGTCAAGAAGAATGTGTATTTTGCTGCTTTATCATGAAAAGTTCTGAATATATCTATTAAGTCCATCTGGTCCAATGGATCATCCAGAGCCATTGTTTCCTTATTGATTTTCTGCCTAGATGATCTGTCCATTGTTGTAAGTGGAGTATTAAAGTCACCTACAATTACAGTATTATTATCAATAAGTTTTTGTTTACAATTAATTGATTAATATATTTGATTGCCACCACATTGGGGACAATAAACATTTATAATTGTTACCTTTTCTTGATGGATAGACCCCATAATTATGATATAATGCCCTTTGCCATCTCTTGTTACAGTCTTTGTTTTAAAATCTACTTTTTCTGATATAAGCATGGCTACTCCAGCTTTCTTTTGACATTCATTAGCATGATAGATGGTTCTCCATTTCCTCACTTCCAATCTGCAGGTGTCCTCAGGTCTAAAATGAGTCTCTTATAGACAGCATATAGATGTATCTTGGTTTTTGTTTTTGTTTTTATCAATTCTGATACCCTATGTCTTTTGATTGGGGCATTTAGTCCATTTACATTCAGAGTGATTATTGAAAGATATGGATTTAGTGCCATTGTGTTATCTGTAGGTTTCATGTTTGTGATGATGTCTCTGGTCTTTTTTAGTCTTTACTTCTTTCCACTCACAGAGTTCCCCTTAGGATCTCTTGCAGGGCTGGTTTAGTGGTCTCGAACTCCTTTAGTTTTTGTTTGTCTGGGAAATCCTTTATCTCTCCTTCTATTCTAAATGACACCCTTGCTGAATAAAGGATTCTTGGCTGCATATTTTTCCTATTCAGCACATTGAATATTTCCTGCCACTCCATTCTCCCTGCCAAGTTTCAGTGGACAGGTCTGTTACTAAACTTATGTGTCTACCCTGGTAGGTTAAAGACCTTTTGTCCCTAGCTGCTTTCAGAATTCTCTCTTTATCTTTGTATTTTGAAGTTACACTAAGATATGTCATGGTGGTGACCTGTTTTTGTTGATTTTGAAGAGAGTTCTCTGTGCCTCTTGTATTTGGGTGCCTGTTTCCTTCCCCAGATTAGGGAAGTTCTCAGCTATAATTTGTTCAAATAAACCTTCTGTCCCTTTCTCTTGCTCTTCTTCTGGAACTCCTATGATACAGATATTGTTTTGTTTCATGGAATCACTTAGTTCTCTAATTCTCCCCTTGTGATCTAGTAATTTCCTTTTCCTCTTTTTTTTTCAGCTTCATCATTTCCCATAATTTTATCTTCTATTTCACCTATTCTCTCCTCTGCTTCATCCATTCTCACTGTCATGGCATCTAGTTTATTTTGCATCTCATTTATAGCATTTCTTAATTCCCTGTGACTAGTTCTTAGGTCTTTGATCTCTGCAGCAAGAGATTCTCTGTTGTCTCCTATACTTTTTTTTTATAAAGCCCAGCTATTAGTCTAATGACTGTTATTCTAAATTCTTGGTCAGAGGTATTGTTTATATCTGTTTTGAGCAACCCTCTGGCTGTGATTTCTTCCTAAATTTTCTTTTGAGGAGAATTCTTTCATTTTGTTATTTTGGCTAAGTCTCTGTCTTTTGCATGTTTTAATAGCTTGTTATGTGTCCTGCAACTGTGAGTACGACTCTATTAAAAAGGGGCCATACACTGTCCAGGGTCTGACACTTCAGGAAGTGTTTCTGATGTATGTTGCATGCACTCTGTTGTTGCATTTTGGCTGCTCTATCTCACTGGTCAGTTCTCTGCAGAGCTCCTCCTTGCTTGTAGTGGTGAAGTGTTTGGACCTTCAACCCTATGTGCTTTGATCTGTTTGTTGAAGTAACCTTGGAAAAAAAAGGAAAAAGGGAGGGGGAAGCCTGATCCCATACAAAGAGAAAAATGAAAGGGGAGAAAAGACCAAACAGAGAATAAAAAAAATCTATAAGGCTAAATCCAGAGAAAGAGAAAGGAAAATAAAGAAGAAAAGATAGAAAAGGTATAAAAAGAATAAAAATGCCTGATCAAACAAACAAAAAATGTGTGTGTGTGTGTGTGTGTGTGTGTGTGTGAGTGTAAAGAATTGACCAGAAACAAATAAGAAACTACGATCCTGATTCCAAAAGAAAAAGAGAGAAGCAATAAAAAATAAAAAGTGAATAAATAAAAGAAAATAAAGAAAAGAAAAAACAAAGAGTTGTTTATTAGTGCTGTGCAGGTCTGGAGGAGAGGCTGTCTGATTCACTCAGTGTCAGTTTTCCTCCAACAGATAAGCAGTTGCCAGGCACAGAGGGGGGGGTTTGGTGTAAGCATGTCCTGCCTCCCCTGGGGGCCAATGTGTTGCTCTCTGAAGCCCCACCTTATTGGTGTTGGGGTGAAAAGTGGTGACACTCCAATCCCTCCTCCCTGCACCAGGTGTCTCAAACCACACTGTTCGGACAGCCCTCACGGAATAGCATGGGCAGCCCACTTGTCCTGCTCCACAGTCTCCTGCGCCTCCTAGGCAATGGGCTGGAATTCAAAACCTGAAGTCTTAAAGGACCTCACACTACCCTGACCCTGTTCTGTTGTAGCACCACTCAGCCCTGCTGTTAAAAGGCCTCTAGCTGGCATCTGCAGAGTCTTTTGTCCTTGGGGAGGCAATAAACCCTCTTCCCACAGTACTTGAGGAAGGGGACTATTGTCCCCCAGTGCACCCCTGAGATCACTACCACACCCTGGGCCAGCCCCCCCCCCCTCACCAACTAGGCATGTGCACAGGTCTCTTGCTTTTGAGACCTCCGAGTTTCAGATCCTAAAGCTTTTTATAAAATAGAAACGCACTCTGTATTTCTCGTTCCCCAGTCCATGGTCCAGAGAGGTTTTTCTCTTGTGCAAAGTTTTTACCACAATTTCACAGCCCCTTTTTCTCTTTCTCTCCTTTTTGTCTCTGCACAGAAGGGTTCCCTCCCTTCTATGTCTATGCCATTTTATCTCCCCCAAATCACATACACGCACCTCAATCCCGCCCAGCTGTCTCCCTCCAAATGTGGAGATCTTTCTATCACTCTGCAGATTGATTTCCTGGGTGTTCCTAATGATCTGACCTCAATACAACTGTGTTAGATGGAGGAGGAAAGTCCCAGTCCCCCTACTTCTCTACCATTTTAACTCCACCCCTCCATTAACTATTTTCTAAATAGAGGCATTTTTAATTCTGCCATACAATAGGGTTTCTGCTATCCTTGATTTCACCAATAAGGCAAATGACTTAAACAGTTCAATAACACAATTAAGACTTCTTACGATAGAAAGGGTACATCTTATAGATCATAGTAATTAGCTATTCTTACACTAAATCTAATATTTGGTTTTTCCCTAAAACATCATTTCTTAAACTGTGGCATGGGTCTTTGGATTGATTTCAGCAGCCACATGTAACAGATGACAAATTTTTTGTCTTTAATTTTTTCTAGATATGTTTGTGATATAAGTCAAGTAAGACTTTGTGATATATATTCTATACATAACAGACTAAGTTACTAAAGCATTGTTGAATTAAGATAATACAGAATAGTAGTACATTATCTGTAGTATACATGGTCAGTTAATTTATATCCATCCTTGTTTTCCTGCTAAGTTATATAGAATAATTTTCCTTTGGAAAGAATAATGGATATCCTAAACTGTCACTGTATTTATAGACATATGATTTTTATAAATTATTTTATAGAACTTAGCTGTAAAATGCCAAAAATATAAAGTATGATAAAATTTCTATATTTTTAGATTTTACTTCTATAATTGAACATAAAAACAGAAGTCTCAGTACTTTGGGTGTTAAAAGATTTTTTCCAATAAAAATATGAAGCCAACAAAATTCAAATGAGTGTCTTATGCCTGTCCATGATACATTAGACAATGTGAATCTTTTTGAGAAGAAGACTGGATTTGAAAAGGCTGAGATTTTACTAACTCTTGGATTTGCCGCAATACAAAAGTCTTGTCTTGAAGCATTTGAAAAGAAGCTACACCTGACTGAAAAGACCTCATTGAAATCATGTGTTCTGTGTTGTGACTTGGAGCAGAAAAGTGATAATGAAGCAGTGTCCTTGTAAAATAATGTCCCTGACTCCATGGAGCAGGTCATGAATTATATAAGCAGCTAGGCCATTTACCTACATCAGAATGAAACCATCCGGAGCTCTTAGTGCAGTGAAAATCTCAGTTTCTTACTTTAATACACACTGATCTGATGAGGTTTGGGGAGATATTGTAAAGGCCATTTTTAATCTAAGGAAATGTTTCTTTGTCAAGAAAATATATGTCTTGAAAAAATCATGGTAATCTTTCAGAGATACTAAGCCACCAATCTAAGTGTCCTTCATTAAAGAAACCAGTTCCACATATCACCAGGATTCACTGCTTCCAATAGCATCATTCCCTGATATCAAAGACTGCCAATACCCATGAAAAAATTCACAGTATCTCTCTGAAAACCATCAATATGAACAGAGTTGCGGCCTTTACTACACAGAAGTTCACCAACATTCAAGAGGGTATAGTGTAAAGAGGCCAACAGAAGTGGATTTCAATCTCATATCGGCCACTTACCAATATAGTCATCTTGAACAACTTCTCTAACCCCTCTGAGTCTAGAGTTTTTCTGTCTGTAAACTGATAATACCTATCCAAAATTGCGTGCTAAGGATCAAAGATGATAATATATAAATAGATCTAGCAATGTGTCTGGTACTCAGCAAGTTTTTGGTTGCTTTAAACTTAATGAAGATCCCAAAACTTCTCTTGTTCTCTCTCCTGAGGCCCCAACTCTAAATTTTCCTAGTGGGCTGAGAGCTTTTTCCCTTTAGGTCTCATCACCATTACCAGCAGTGCTTACAAGACTGGCAAAACAAAGTTGCTCCTAGATCCTCTAAGAGGGCCCGTTTTCTCAAGGTCAGCCTGTGGCTGCCATGATAGGGCGACCAGGTGTGACCTCTCTCCCCACTCACATCTGGGCACTATTTCCACTCACACATCTAAGCTCTTAGCTGCTTTCTCAAGGTGTATAAGAAAGCCCATCCACTTAACAAGGCAGAGTTTTCTCTGAGATGTGTAAAGCTGTCTTCTCTGATGAACAAGGCTGCTCCAACTCAACATCTGTCATTTTCATTTTTACTCAGTTAGCATCTGACATCCACTAATCTAACCATCCTCTACACATATGGATATTGGGTTAAGATAGCATATGACAAGTACAATATGCAATTGAACTCTAATTTACTTTGGTGTTTTAAGATAATTCATCATGCCATCTGTAGATTTTACAGCTCACCATTTGACTATTGTATAATTCTATTATTTTTAACTAATATTCATTATTTTACACTTCAAACACTTTTAAAAATTTTTTTAATTTTTTTATTTATTTTTGAGAGAGACAGAGCACAAGCGGAGGAGGGGCAGAGAGACAAGGAGACACAGAATCCAAAGAAAGCTCCAGGCTCTGAGTGGTCAGCACAGAACTCACGAACTATGAGATCATGACCTGAGCCAAAGTCTTAACTGACTGAGCCACCCAGGTGCCCCTACACTTCAAACACTTCTAAATAGCTATTTGAACTTCACAAAAATTCTATGTGGTAGGTAAGCCAGATATTATTTGTTCCATTTTTTTTTTTAAGATGGGGGACTGAAAAATTTAAGTCAACTGGCTAAAACTATGAAGCTAATCCATTGTCAGATAAACTACATCCTAGGTCTTGTGGTTTAAAATCCACATCTTTCCCACTATACTATGCTGTCTCCTAGTGTCACTGAGTATTTATTATCTTTCATCTAACTGGTAATAGAAATAGTCAAAACAAAAGGAAGACTCTGATATTAGCATCAGGGTATATGTATCAAACTAAGTGATTAAAGAAAGCAAAGCTGTACCAAGAAATGCTTTCTTTAATTTGTATTTAAAATGCTATATTTCTTATAAAAACAGAAATATAAAACTGAATTGTTTTTCAGGTTATAAAAATTACATACAGTAATTATAGAAAATATTGAAAATGTAAATAAAAAAATGAAAAGTCACCTGTGTGCTACTTTGAGTTTATTGAATATTTTTTGAGCATTCTGAGTATAGGAACAATATAAAGTGACTTAGGTTCATGTGATTTCTGGAACTGGGGTATACTCTGAACATTCAGTTCATGGAGTATGTGTATGATGTGAGCAAAATAGAGAAGTCAAGAATATCTCAGGATTTTGGTGCAATGGGAAAGAGAAGGGGAGGAGTAGGTTTTGTGGGAAAAAGTCTAGAATTCTGTTTTGGATGTGTTATGGTTGAAGTATCTGTTGGTTGTTTATGTAGACTATCCAGTGGCCAACTGAATGTATGAGCTTAGAAAGTATGGGAGAGTTGGGGCACAAGAGAGAAATGTAGTTGTATTATTATACCCCACTGTCTCAGTGTACTAATGTAGCTTGGAATTTGTCTTGAACCATGCCTATATGATTCAAATAGCTGAACAATCAGGAGTTACTTTAGTCATCTGAGAAGGTTGACTATGTGCCTGAAAGTATTCAGTTTATAACGCCACACTTGACCAAGCTAGGTAAAGCTTATACAAAGGAAGCCATTTGTCTCCTTATTAATAATTTTTTAATGATTATTATAGGAAATTTTCACAGACATCACTCATTCCCACTTGCTTTGTTAGTTTGGATTTTTTGTTTTTGTTTTATTCTTTTTGAGAATTGAGTACATCCTCATTACTTTGTATTTATGAGACAAAGATAGTTATTCTGACACATGAAACAGTTTTGTTCTTTTTTTTTTAATTATTCATTTTGGG
Organism: Panthera uncia; assembly: GCF_023721935.1. Classification (NCBI taxonomy): domain Eukaryota; kingdom Metazoa; phylum Chordata; class Mammalia; order Carnivora; family Felidae; genus Panthera; species Panthera uncia. The sequence continues at coordinate 25,381,005 of NW_026057580.1, read as the reverse complement.
CACCTGGGTGACTCGGTTGAGTGTCTGACTTTGGTTCAGGTCATGATCTCACAGCTCATGAGTTCAAACCCTGTGTTGGGCTCTGTGCTGATGGCTCAGAGTCTGGAGCCTGCCTCAGGCTCTGTGTCTCCCTCTCTCTCTGCCCCTCCCCCACTTGTACTCTGTCTCTCTCTCTCTCAAAATAAATAAACATTAAAAAAATATTTTTTTTAAATTATTCATTTTATGTAGCAGCAATTGTAAAATCTTTAGCTGTGTGGTTTGATATTAATTCAAAAATAACTTCTGAATAACAAAGTACTTTATCCTCTCAAGCCTGTAGCAATAATCACTAAATCAACAACTGTCAGTGGGGGGAACAGTCAGGCGGTCATCTCATGGCTCTTACACTGATTCCTGGATCACCAAGCAACCTTCTGATTATAATTTAGCTTCCTACAAATGGCCAGATTTCATTCTTTCTCATTGCCAAACAGTATTCTATTGTATATATAAACCACATCTTCTTTATCCATTCATCAGTTGATGGACATTTAGGCCCTTTCCATAATTTGGCTAGTGTTGAAGGTGCTGCTATAAGCATTGTGTTACAAGTGCCCCTATGCATCAGCACTCCTGTATCCCTTGGGTGAATTCCTAGCAGTGCTATTGCTGGGTCATAGGGTAGATCTATTTTTAACTTTTTGAGGAATCTCCACAATGTGGATGGAACTGGAAAGTATTATGCTAAGTGAAATAAGTCAGGCAGAGAAAGACAGATACCATATGTTTTCACTCATATGTGGATCTTGAGAAACTTAACAGAAGACCATGGGGGAGGGGAAGCGGGAAAAAAAGTTACAGAAAGGGGGGAGGCAAACCATAGGAGACTCTTAAATACTGAGAACAAACTGAGGGTTGATGGGGGGTGGGGGAGAGGGGAAAGTGGGTGATGGGCATTGAGGAGGGCACTGGGTGTTGTATGGAAAACAAGTTGACAATAAATTATATTTAATATAAAAAATAAAATAAAATTAAAAAAATAATAATTTAGCTTCCTATATTATGACAGTAAGAATGTGCTAGTCTGCATAAGAGTTATAATTCTCATAGAAGTTGTTGCATTGGTCTTCTGAAATACTATATATATATATATATATATATAATGAAACTTCACCTGAGAAGCCAAGAAGCAAAGATGATGTAATAAGATGTGGAAGACACACAACAAAAGCAAATCTCAAGATGAAACAGACTCAAACAGGCAGCCTTGACCTCACCAATTAGAAATAACAACAGGGATTCGACAACTGATTGTGATGGTAGAGAATAAAGAAGGATGGCAGTGAAGCAAAGCAGAAGAAAAAGAGAAAATTAAATAACTTTAAAGCTTAAAGGGATGCCTGCCCCCACAGACAACCTACACTAAACTTAGGTGAACATCTTTGAAGAAATGATGTATTGCTATTGTTGGTTAATAATTATCTCACTGAAACATGTTGGTCCTTGACAGTGTCAGGGTGTCATGAAAAAGGACAAACTAAATGGTGTAGTAGAGTAACACATGAGGCACAGGTAGAAACTGCTATACACAGCACAGTTTAGTGACAAGCTACGCTATTGATGATACAATACCGAGCCCACAGTTGTTTTTAAGGTGCACTTTATGACAGGCACCATGCTAAGTGGTTTATATACATTTTTCTCATTTACTCCTCAAACAACCTTGGAGATAAATTCCACCACCCTTTTACCACTATGGCAGCGGACTCCCCAAGAGATTGTCTAGATGGTATACACAAAAGCAGCATAGCAGAGTCTCTTTATGCAGTCCTCTACTGGGCACCAGTGTTAGAAAACCAATTTGAACAAGCTGAAGAGGAAAAAAGAAAGTAAGTTTGATCCATGTAAGCAAAATGTGTTCACAAGCGTTGGTGCAGCTGTTTCAGGGACACTAGCACCAGCACTGGAAAGCTCCAGAACTCTGCCACTCCTCTCTGCTTTTCTCACTGGTTTGGCTCAACGCTCTCTCTCTTCAAAGGGGCTTCCTCCTCACCATGAGAAACGGAGTTGCTGTGCAGCTTCCACTAATGTCTCCCAATTTCACCACCTGAGAGAGATACTCTCTTGCTAAACATGGACCACTTATTTAACTGGTAGGGGTGGGCTGCGCTAAGTAGCTTAGCTCTTCCTATGTCTCCAACCTCTGCATTAATCATGGCCAGGGGGCCATAGAAGCAGCACAGACACATCTCTGGGGGATCCTGGTGCCGAAGACCACCACAGATCATGTGCACTACACTGTCCCAAGAAATGAAATAACTTTCCAGACAAGGAGAAGATGCAAAACATGAAAGGAAAAGAAATGGATCTCACCACATAATTTCAGAAGTTTAGTTCTAGAGCATTCATGATAGATTCATGATTTGTTTGCATTACATGATTCCAGAACATAGAAAATGAAATACAGTAAAACCTTGGATTGTAAGTAACTTGTTCTGCAAGTGCTCCGCAAGATGAGCAAACATTTCTAATAGATTTTAACTTGATAAACAAGCCCATGTCTGGCAATACCAGTAGTATCCGACACCAAATGTCACATGATCACAACTGAGCCAATGGTTCTTATCTCCCTCTCTTTCTCTCTCTTGTGAGCGCTCTTTCTCTCTCTCCCTGTGGGACTATGGGTTATAATCTCCCATGCTTGGATGCTCGGTCTCAAGCCACGGTGTTTGGCAGAAATCCATGATTTTTCAGAACTTTGGAAGGTACCCACAACTGGCACTAGTGTATTTTTTGTCACTTCAAAGCACCTATGGACAGCCCTTTGCTTTTCCATGCAAGTGTTCAGAATGCTTTTACTTCATTCTAGGTCAGGCTGCCTGCAGATATAGACCATTTCCTCTGCTGCTTTATTGCCAGTTACATTAAATACAATGACAAGAGTTTATTAATACTGTACTATAGTCAACATCCGTGCAAGTGTATACAAAGGCCCCCATGCAGAAAAAGGTTAAAATGAAAGGCAGCAAGAAGAAGGAGATGATTATGGTGGAAGTTAAGAAGGAAATCATCCAGAAGTATGAACGAGTTATGCGAGTGGCCAAAATTGCAAGATTTTATAAGAAGTCTATGTCAACCATTTGCACAATATTAAAGAATACAGAAGAAATAAGGGGCTAGATGCAGCAAAGGGAGTCACAAGAATATCAAAGCAATGGCCACATGTTCTGGAAGAGGTAGAAAAGTTGCTTCTGGTTTGGATAAACGAGAAGCAACTAGCAGACAATGACCGAGAACTTTTTCTGCAAGAGGGCAAAGGCCTTGTACAACAACCTCTTAGGTAAACTGCCAGGTACATCAACAGAAAACAAATAAGCCTTCAAGGCAACCAGGGAATGTTTTGATAACTTTAAGATAAATGGCATCCATAGTGTTGTGAGGCATGGAGAGGCTGTGAGTTCAAACGCCAAGGCATGGGAAGCGTTTACTACTACTAAGTTCCAGAAGCTCATGGTTTCCAAGAGTTACCTGCTGGAGCAAGGTAACTGCAATGAGACTGGGCTTTTTTGGAAAAAGATGCCAAAGAGGATCTACATTACAGAAGAAGAGAATGCAGTGCCCAGTCACAAGCCCATGAAAGACCATCTCACCCTCTTGTTTGGGGCTAATGCAAGTGGGGATTTCAGAGTCAAGCCCTGCTTATGTATCATTCTGAGAATCCACCAGCCTTCAAGAAAAACAAGGTGCAGAAAAGCCAGTTAAATGTTATGTGGAGGTCCACTCGTATTTTGTTCATTGAGTGGATCGACAAGGTCTTCCATCCTACAGTGAAAAAATACCTTTCAGAAAAGAATCTGATTGTGGATAATGCTCCTGCTCATCCTCCAGGCTTTGAGGTTGACTTACTGGAGGAATTCAAGTTCATTAAGGTCAAGTTCCAGGGTGCCTTGGGGCTCAGTCAGTTAAGCGTCCGACTCTTGGTTTCACCTCAGGTCATCATCTCACAGTTCATAAGTTTGAGCCCCACATCAGGTTCTGTGCTGTCAGTTCAGAGGCTGCTTGGGATTTTCTCTCTCTCCCTCTCTCTGGCTCTCCACCACTTGTACTCTTTCTCTCAAAATAAATAAATAAACTTAAAAAAAAAAAAAGGTCAATTCCTTCCTCCCAACACCACTCCAATCTTCTAGCCCATGGATCAGCAGGTCATTTTGAATTTTAAAAAGCTTTATACCAAAGCACTATTTCAGCAATGCTTCAAGGTGACTGAAGGAACAAACCTTACCCTCCAAGAGATTTGGAAAAATCATGTCCACATTGGTAACTGCCTCAAGATCATCGATATAGCCTGGGATGGGGTCACCAAGAAAGCCCTCAATTCTGCTTGGAGAAAACTTCGCCTGATTGAATTCTTGGATTTGACTTAGAGGGGCTTGCTCATAAACAGGAAACTCCAGTTGTCGATGAAACTGTGTCCTTGCGGAAGACCACAGGATTGGAGCTGAATGAGGATGATATTCAAGAGCTGATGGAGGAACATGGCCAGGAGCTGACCACCCACAAATTGATGTCTCTGTATCACGAGCAACAGCAAGAGGTTATGGAGGAGATCTCATCTGCAGAGGAGGAGGAGAAAAAGGCAGAGGAATCCTGCACTTCAAATGAGATTAGGGATATGTGTAAACTGTGGGCAACAGTGAAAAATTTTGTAGAAAAGCAATAACCAAATAAGGCTGTAGCAGTGTGAGCGATAAATCTGTTTAACAACGTAATGTCACATTTCCATGAAATCCTCAAAAAGAGGCAAAATCAAGTGTCATTGGATAGGTTCCTTGTTAAAGTTGCACGAAAAGAAAAAGATTCTATTGATCCAACAGATAGCAGTGATTACATTAGTGATAGTGAAAGTCATCCTATACTATAAGCCTCCTCTCTCATCTTCCTCACACCAGCCGTGAAGGTTTTCAAAGGCAAGTGCAGGTTAATTTGATTTTTTCTTTATATTTTGTACTTTCTTTATTATTTTATATTATATTACAGTATTGTAATCATTTTTATATGCATATTTTTGGGTTGTAGAGTGAATCATCTGAGTTTCCATTATTTCTTATGGGAAAATTTGCTTTGATATATAAGTGCTTTGGATTACAAGCATGTTTCCAGAACGAATTATGCTCACAAACCAAGGTTTTACTGTACTTTGGAATATTCAGATTCTCGTCTATCTTTACCTGGGAAGCAACACTTCCATACATAAAATAATCCTCTTCCCCAAGTATTAAAAAATTAAAAAACAGAGATTTTAACCTTTGGAGTTCCAGTCCCCTCTAAGAATTTCATAAAATCTATGGGCCACTGGTCCAGCAATGAAGTTAGTATCTCTGCTTTAAATCCACTCAGCTTTGCAATGTTGCAAACCATATTTCTGCTTTGTCAGCTGATGCCTGTTAGAGTCTACCAGTAGGGGGCGCTTCAGAGAGATCGCAAGACATAAGGAGGAAGAAGGATCTTCTGTTAGCTTCCAGTCAGCTTGAGGTTCCTGGGAGCAGCACACCTAGCAATGCTTTCTTACTCCAGCAGGGGCAGTTTGTTCAGGAAGTTGCGGTTGAGTCCAGAGAAGAGATTCCAACACTCTCAGAACCAGCCTCCTTGTGCCCCTTTCAAGAGCCCACACCAGCTGCCTGGTGTTCCTCCTAAGAAGACTGGGACCAAGCACCCCGTGAACAGGGGCTCCTCCAGCCCCTATCCTCTTTTTCTCCAACTCTAGGAGTCCCAGCAGCTTCCTGCAATTGCTACCTCTCTGATTACTTAGAATTCTCTTTTTGTCATTTCAATTACCTTGTTAATAATTTTACACTTAGTTAGCAATTCTTTGTATTAAATTCTAATAAAATAGCTGGTGTGATTTCTGTCTCCTAAGTAGATAGTTATGGCCATATTCCCAGAAATATGCTCATCTTACATCCATACTCTCCATTTTGCATAAAAAATTTAATGTGTTCATCAATACACTAAAATTCATTTACAGCCCCTTATAGAATCCATGAGGCCAAGATTAAGAATCTCAGAGCCTGGTGCAGGATATGTTCAATAATGGTTCTTAGAAAACAATTTGAAAGTTCCTTGGGTTCCAGGCTACCACTCACTAGAAAGTACAAACAGTTTTTTAAGTAAATGCATGTTCCTGTGCTGTGTGCTATTTCCTGAAAGGTGGCCTTGGCATTTCAAGTGAGATATCACATTAGAAGACTGTATATTCACCAGTGAAAAATGGTTAATAAATCATAATCCTGAAGGAGAATTTCACAGTCTTGAGGAGTTTCTTTTTGATCTAGTCTATTCTCTGAATAGTTTTAGAGAGTTTTTTTTTTTTCAAGTCTATTCTTGCAGTGTTTTTCAACCTTTAAGTTGGCAGGTTCCGATGAATCAAGTTCCCTTGGGTTTAAGTAGACTCAAGGTAAAAGCTAATATTAAGATCTTCTAGAAAATTGCAGGGCTGGTGTCATGTGAGAAGTGTCATCTTTTTCCTCTAGTATCGAGAACTCCAAGATGAAATGCAGATTCCCCAGGAAGTGAGCAAGGTGATCTCCTGAGGCACAGAAAGAACTTTTAGAGATTCTACTTATATCCACATTTTATCTGATGCTTTTTAATTTCTATTTTTGTGCATGTTTTATAATGTACATAACATTAGTTTGGTAAAAACATGTAAACATTTTATAAATAAAAGTAAATACCTATACCCTGAGTATATTCTCAAAGCTTTTTTAATAATAAGGGCCCACTTTCAAAATATTTTGGAAACCACTGCTCAAATGGTAAAGAGCTATGCTTTAGAACAAGGTTCAGGAACATTCACCTGCAGGTCCAGTCTGATCCATGGTCTGTTTTTGACAAAAGGAAGAGGGGGAAAATATCACAGGGATTTCCCTTCTCAATTCATTAATGAAATTAGTTCAGATGAGAAGGGAGGGTGGATGCAAGTCCATAGACTGATGCTTGTGGTCCAACTACAGAATTATTAAATATATAATTAGTAACAATAATTACTTGAACAGGGATGAAAAGTCAAAAGCAAAAGGAGCAACAGTGAAGGCATTGATAACTTCTCTGAAGATGATGAAGGCTCTTGTGTTACACCATCCCAAAGAGTCTCGTAATTAAACAGTCTTCATTTTATGAGAAAAAAGCAAGAAAGGACTACATTGGCAATAGTTTTATATCAATATATATGACTATAAAATTTCATAATGACTGATGTTCAAAGGTGACTCTGAGTCATCAAAATTAGGGTAAGTCAAAGTATCCTCTCTTTAAGGGCTATGAAATAAATTTTAGTAACATTTATGAGATAAAATGGCTGAAATAAATAATCCTGAACTTAATAGTTTAATTCACATCCAAAAAACTACTCTACACAGAATGACTTGATACCCAGTTGATCAATTCTTTATAATATAAAGATGGAAACAGAAGCTTAAAGCCAAAATGCTGAGAGCCAACTCATTGAAGATGCCTCTTAGTACCTGTTAGTGAAGAAGAGGAAATTAAAATACAAAGTAATTAGGCTATCTATGTTAGGGACAATAAGGCTTTCCAGTAGGCCTAATTAACTGTAATATGTTCATTCTGTTCCATTTTAAGCTTCAGCAAATATGCTATTCACAGTGTCTAAAATCTGGAAGCTGGGAATATATCTGTCCTTTGACCACTGGATCAAACAGAATTAACCTTTTCAACTTTAATATAAATGTCTAATAAAAAGCGTACACCAACCACAGTCTGTGACTGCCAGGAAGGAAAGTTTTTATTGCTCACTGAAGCACCATATTAGAATGTGAACAGCTTGAACACAGAGGTCATGTCTGTGGCAGACATTGCCAATCGACTACCAGTACACGTTCCACTTCTTCCTGTCTAACAGAGCTTCAATTTTGTGTGGAGCCACTGTGTACCCAACTAAAAACATCCAGTTTCCCAGCTAAGACTGGCCATGCAATCCAGAACCTACCAATTGGTATGTGGATGAAGTCCATAAGAAGGACACTTCCTCCAGAATAAAAATGCAAAGCTTGCAAGCAAGCCTGTCCCTGGCAGCATTAGTGAGGAGCTGAACTAGTTTCCAGCTATCTATCTCTGGCCTCGTTGTTATGTGAGAAAAGAAAACTCCTCAGTTTTTCAAGCTATTGCTGATCAAGTGTTCTGTGAACTCAGCCTAATGCAGCCCTAATTTTTACAGTGTGTTGTAATTATTATTGTCAAGGTACAGTCCTAAGTGCTATAAAAACACTACCTAATTTAATTTTTTCAGTAGCTCTACAAAGAGGAAACTATTATCACCCATTTTACAGAGATTTGAAGCAACTTGCCCAAGATGACCCAGCTAGTAAATAGCAGAACTCAAACTCAAATCCAGATCTATTGGTCTCTATTGCTTCTTCCATGATGCTAAACGTACTGCATTGTGTGTAGATGGTTGCTCTATAACAGTTTTGTTTGAAGATGTTGTAATCAACAGCCACAGAAGCTAGAGAGAACATCACTCTGCTGGTCAGAGAGCAGATTTATTTACTCACTCCATAATAAAAAGTCTTCCTGCATTCCTCAGAGGAGATTTGTTCGCATTCCAAGTTGATAAAAGTAATGTCTTCCTTGGGGGCAAAGATTGGATAGATTTGCCAGCAGCCCTTTATAAGCATAGGGATTTTTAAAATCTAGGGGTTCCTCATCTGTGACATATACGCCTATGTACACGGTATCCCCCTGGGCCTATGTCCATATCACCCATGGGACTGGGGGGTCAAGGAAAACTGATTAAGCTGATGCATAAACTGTCTAAACATATTTGGGCTTGTTGTCTCTTTACCAAAGGAATCTATGGAAATGTGGCCAAAGTAGTAACTGCAGTAGACATCGTTGCTTAGGATCTGCTCAACTTCTTGACCATAGAGATGAGATATTTAGGTAATCTGGTTGAAATACCTCTTTTTGGCCCTACAGGATGATGGTAAGAGAATCAAGAACCTTCCATTTGAGTGCCTCACACTACTTTCTCTAAGACATATTTATCCCAAAGCAGTAGTTCTCAACCATTTTGGAGTTTGTCACACTCTTAAATTCTAGCATTTTTGCAATATACATGAAGGGATTAAATACCAAAATCATCATCATTAAAGTTACTAACAATAACATGGAAATCACTATTGTAATATAACAGCATCTCATAGTTACAATGAAAGCTTCTCTCATTATGGCTTCATTCATTCCCTTGTAGTCTTTCCATAAGACTTTCTGTGTGGCCGTTTGAAAATACCTGTATTGTCCTCTGATCACTTGTATCCTCAGGCTGTAAAAGATCTCACATGTTCCAATAAACATATGTTCTTTCTTCAATGCCCATTTTATATTGACTAAACTGCATCATGCAACCTACTCACCCTACATTATATCTCACAGAGTTCTGAGTGATAGTATTCAGTCTAGCAAAAACAAAAATGTTATACTGGGACATGAGAGTCTCAGGCAAGGCTGGAAGGCCCTGGGCCCAAAGTGAGCTTCCATGTGTGAACCATGCAGGAATCAAGAAAACTCTCCATTCACTCAGAGAGTTTGCTTCCATGGATGAGTGCCAAGGAACACATTGGCTGTGACCTTCCAACTTTTCCCTCTCCCCTTCCTCATCAGGGGAAAGATCCCCTCTCTCTGGCCTTCCCACTTCCCTTCTCTTCTTCTCTATACTTATCTTTTTTTCTTGGGCACCTAGCATTACCTCAACTACAACATTTATACAATTATTATACCCTACAACAAAACTAACAGTTACATGGTGTTTGTTATCAGGCACTGTTCTAGTGCTTTATTATGCTTACTCATTTAATCTTTACTTCTTCAATAAACTTCTAACATAGCACTAAAGCTATCACCATTTCAGTTCGGAAAACCAAAGCATGAAGAGGTGGCTTTGTCCAAGGTCATATAACTGGTAAAACTGACTGATTGCTAGTTTTGACCTCTTAGTACAGTTAAGAAGAGCCACTGACCTCAAGAAGCTTCTGTTTGCACAGTGCTGTGGAAGCTTCCTCATAGAATATGAACCACAGACAAAGATAGGACACGAATATGTTCTAGTTCCCGCTCTCCTTTTTTAAACCATACATTAGGGTCAGTCATATTTTAAACACCATTCAAAAAATTTTACAGATTTAGAGTTTTCTTATGATAGTTTTTAAACTTAGAGTGGGGTTAGATTTGAATAATATTAACAGGTTTAAAAGGTTTTAACTCAATTGTTCAAAAACAAGAAACATTCAACTTCCTGAATTTATTACTCAATTTTATCTGGATGTTGGACAGCTGGATAGCTATCCTGTGGCGATGAGTCCTAGCAATATCAATTTGTGGTTTTATAGGAGGCAGGGTCAAGAATGTTTAGATCACAAATCCTCAACCCTGACCCCAAAGTTTTTCAGATTCACCATCCACAGGAAATTTCAAATAACACTCAAGTGAAAAGCAATCTCCTAGACTCCCAGAAAGTACTCTTTTGAGGGTTTCTGCCCTTTTGGCATAGAGGAAAGCTGAAAATAATGATCTCTCTCTCTCTGTCTTTCTAAAGAGTTTTAAAAGTTAAGGCTAAATCAGTATACTTTTAATACTGTATTTCCAGAAAGTGAGATTTCTGGGATTTGTTCCCATCTAAATGAACACTGTGAATAATCAAGACTTATTTTTCTCCTGACAATTCATCAGACATGATCAAATGTGAAAATGATATAAATTTCTTGTGTCATATTTTTCTTATTTCTGATAGTAACTATTATGAAGCAGCCTTCATTTTTAAAGGGAAAGTACAAAGTCTGATGGGTATTTCAAGAAGAAAAAACAACAACTGATTTACTCTATCAAAGCTTGTCGTGTAACAGCTGAGCCCTGGCACTACCAACAACAAACAACAAATGTGCCAAAGACAGTAAGATGCATTAGGGAGATAAAGTGCAGCTTCCTTCATGCCAAAGCACCCACTTGAACAGATGAAAAGAGGGCATGGATGCTGCTTGAAGAAGGTGGATGCTGAGAGGGCGGTTGTGACAACGCAACACTGGGCAGTAATTGAGAATGTTGGTCTCATTCCAGACCTCTGCGACAGGGCAGCTGCGAAGTGTCTTTTGACATTGCCACTTGGAGCCAAGTCATCTTTCTCATTAGGCTCTTTAAATGCCACCTGGCCATGCTGAGCAATCTTCTGCAATACAAAGAATGTCAGCATTCCCCAAAGAAAGGTACAGCAAAAATCTAAACAAAGACAATGCTAACACAGTGCAAAACTCTAACCTGCCACTGGCACATTATCCTTCTGTGTTGTCACAAATCATGGTAGTTTAATCTAAAAACTTAACTGCAAATTACAGAATTGTTTAGGAGTTCCTCCCTTCTATCATTGCTGGAAGAATTATTCATGTGCTGAAGCTAACTACAACTAACCCACAACTAAGCTCTGAATGTCATCTTTTAAACTGAAATCAAGAATTTGGTGGCTGGCCTCTCAGTTCCCAGATGTAGGGAAGCCAGAATATGTTTCAATCCATCTCCAATCTATTACTATAAAACATCTAGAAAGCTCCCCAGAAAAGATACTCAGAGAAGAGTTTTGCAAACTTCTGGAAGGTTATTTATCACAATGTCTCTGACTCTATCTCTACCTCTTTGGTGCCTTCTCTGGCTATTCTAGATAAGGGAGCAGAGAGGAGACCAAAAAAAAAAAAAAAAAAAAAAATGAAGAGTTAAGATAAAATAGAGGTGATTGCTGTTAATGCATCCTCTGACAGTGAAAAGCAAGGAAATGCTAATCACTTAACAATTAACAATGCTCTCAGTTTAATTAGATGTGTACCACATTAAGGAGAAACTTGGCCAAATAATTTCCAACTTGATTGAGATGATTATCAACCCCAGAAGGACCACTGTGGCACAAGTAAGGGCGATCTGTAAGTACATGCTGGATCTGTGTTGCTAAGGCATCTGTGATTTTGTATCACTTAGGACAGCAACTCTCAAAGTATGGTGTACAGACCCACTAGAAGTCCTCGGGATCTTTTCAGAGGAAATATCAGGTCAAAACTATTTTCAAAATATTAATGCTTATTAATATAAGCAGCTATTTGCCTTTTCTACCGGGTTGACATTGCACTTACAGTACAAAAGCAATGGTCAGTTAATGAGTAAAACTACTGCTTGAGTCACTCATTGCATCTTACTGTACCTAATAGGTAAGAGTTGTTTCACTTAAGAGGGTCCTTGATGAATCCGTGAGAAGTATTAATTTTTTTAATTAATTCTCAATTCATAAGTTCACTTCTTTTAAGTATTTCACGTGACAAAATACACATTAAACCCCTCTGGACTAATACCAAAGTACAACAGTTGTCTTAAGAAAAAAGCACTAATGTGATTGTTCACGTTGTGAGGTGAACTAGCTGGCCAGGCATTTCAGTCAATAGAGAATGATAAGCCATTCACTCACAATTAATATTTCTTGAATTCAGTGTTCTTCTTAGTCTGAATTAAACATAATCACCATCAGCTCTCTTTCAAAGTTGAATTATACGTCGGCAAGTTTTCATTCTTTTCTTAATAATATTGACATATAATTCACATTCTGTACAATTTACAATGGTTCAATGGTTTTTAATATATTCACAGAATTGTTCACCCATTACCATAATCAGTTTTAGAAACACTTTTTATCACCTCACGAAGAAACCCTGACAATCCTTAGCAGTCTTTCCCTATTTCTTTCCAACCTCCCCAGTTCTAGTTCTGCCTTTTGTCTTTATAGATCTGTCTGTTCTGGACATTTCATAAATCATACAGTATGTGGTCTTTTGTGACTGGCTTCTTTTACTTATCATGTTTTTGAGGTCCATGTATGTTGTAGCAAATAGCGGCACTTCGTTTATTTTTATTGCCAAATAATAATCCATTGAATGGATACACTACATTGTATTTATCTTTTCATCAGTTGATGGAGATTTGAGTTGTTTCCACTTTTTAGCTTATTACAATGGCAATATGCTGCTATGAAATGTTAGATACAATTTTTTGTGGGGATTACATTTCATTTCTCTTGGATGGATAGGTAGGAGTGCAATTGCTGGGTCATATGGTAACTCTAATGTTTAACCTTTTGAGGAACCGCCAGATTCTTTTCCAAAGCAGCCACGCAATCATTCTTAAAAACTTTCAGCACTAATTCATTCACTCATTTAGGAAACATTTACTGAACACTTACTATGTCCAATTTCACGTGTTATATATTAGAGATAGAATGGCAAACAAAACAGAGACTCTGCCATAATGGAGATTATAACCTAGCAGAGATAGACAAAATCATAACTTTGGGGATAAGCATAATGATAGGAAAATAAAGGATACATAGGGACAGATAATAGAGGGACTCAACCTGTTTAGAAGCCTTGTAAGATCTCCCTGAGGAAGAAATGTTTTTGCTGAAACCCAAGTGAAGAGATAATCAGAATTAACTTGAAAAGAAGAAGGTAAGTGTTTGGTGCAAAGGAACAAACTCATGTAAGACTCTAGTTGTAGGGGGGTGGGGTATGTTCTGCTTGAGGAACAAGAGAAATTCAATGTGAATGTAAAGTGTATAGTGCACAAGATGAAAGAGGGTAAAAACTGAGTTTGGAGAAGTAGATAGAGACCATTCAAAGGTTTTTATTAGAACAGTAATGCAATTAGATTTCTGTTCTTAAAAGAACACACTTGTTTCTATCTTGAGAATGGATTGGAGGAAAGCAAACTAGAAGCTGAAACCATTCCAGAGTTTATAGAGAAAGAATGTCCAGAAATAATGGTGGCCCAGACTACAGTGGTGGTAAAAGACATAGGGAAGGGAAGGGAAGGGAAGGGAAGGGAAGGGAAGGGAAGGGAAGGGAAGGGATCAAGAAACATTTAGAAAGTACAATCAGTAGGATTTAGTGATTGATTGCACGTGGAGGGCAAGAAACAGGAAGGAGTCAAAATAGATTTTCTATTCAGGTACTGGGTGGTATTCAGGTATTCAGGTAATACCATTTACAAAAACAGAGACACAGGGAATATGACAAATCATGGTCCACGGGCCAACGCACAAAGAAGGAGCATTTCCATGTACTCACTAAATGCAAGGTACTGCGGCTATGAAGAAAAGAGTTAACATAACAGTTCTAAGCATCTATCCTTGAAAAGACCTCCTTGCAAGATCAGCCCCTGGCTAGCTTCTGGGAATTTAGATTTGGGAGGGTTCCCAATATTAACTGATAAGGATGGCTTACTGTGCCTAAAATGTTTGTGCAAGCAATATAGTTTGTGTTGAACATCTGCATTCCTTCTAGGAATCTAGAATTTTGGCACACAGCAGACAACGTATGCCTATAGACAGCTCCAATAAAAACCCTAGGCACTGGGTCCTTAATGAACTTCTCTGGTTAGCAACAGGTTGCTTGTGCTGTCACAACTCATCACCTTGGGAATAAAGCACATCTTATGTGATTCTCCTGGGAGGGACCCTTGAAAACTTGTGCCTGTTTTCCCTCAGAATTTTCCTTTTTCCTTGGTTGAATTTTCTTTGCTTTGCTTTTTTGCCATAATAAATTATAGTTGTGAATATTGCTGCATGCTGAGTTCTTTGATTCTTCTTAGCAAAGTATCAAACATGAGGGTGGGGACCCCAAACACACATAGCAAAAGGAGTTTTGCAGATGTGATTAAAAGCCTTGAGATGAAGAGCTTGTCTTGGATTATCTGATTACACCCAATGTAATTGAAGCAGAGGTCAGAGTGGTGTAATTGCTGATTTTGAAAATGAAGGAATGGGCCATGAGCCAAGGAAGGCAGGTGGCCTCCAGAAGCTACATAAGATAAGGATGTGGACTTCTCCATAAAATCTCCAGAAAGAATACACCTTTATTTTAGCACAGTGAAATTCATTTCAGACTCCTGACCTCCAGCACTGTAAGATGATAAATTTTCTGTTTTAAGCCAGTAAATTTGTGGTAATTTATTATGGCAGTACTAGGAGACTAATATAGATGACCTCAGGGACCATGAAGTTTGGTAGATGAGACAAATACATATGTATAGAATACTTCCCAAAGATTTCAATTACAAACTTTAACTATTATGTACTATCCCGCTTACCACAACTATTCTCTTTTCCAAGGATAATGGGACAATATGACAATATTTATGAATTATCAGAAAGTAAAGCCTTTCTGAGCTGTCCAGAGAGGGGTCCGTGTTGTATCGCTCTAGGTTTCCACCCTAACTTACAGGGAAACTTTTACAATGTCTGGAGTCTTTAATGTCTTACAGATGAAAGAGGAAGATGTTCTCAAATTCCTTGCAGCAAGAACCCACTGAGGTGGCACCAAACTTGACTTCCATCTACAAAAGGAAAAGTAATGGCATCCATATCATAAATCTGAAGATAATCTGGAAGAAGCTTCTCCTGGCAACTCATGCCATTATTGCCATTGGAAACCCATTTGATGTGAGTGTCATATGCTCCAGGAATACTGGCCAGTGGGCTGTGCTGAAGTTTGGGGTTGTCACTGGAGCCATTATTGCTGGCTGCTTCTCTGCTGGTACATTCACTAACCAGATCCAGGAAGCCTTTTAGGAGTTGAGACTTCTGGTGATTACTGACCCTAGGGCTGACTGCGAAGCCTCTTACAAAGGCATCTTCAGTTAACTTGCCTACATTGCTGTGTGTAACACAGACTCTTCTCTGCTATGTGGATATTGCCATCCCATAGGTCTGATGTGATGGATGCTGGCCCAGGAAGTTCTGCACATGGATGGCACTTTCTCCTGTAAGCATCCTGTAAGATGTCTGATCTCTCCTTCTATAGAAATTCTGAAGAGATTGAAAAGGAAGAGCAGGCCACTGCTGAAAAGTCTGTGACCAAGGAAGAATATCAGGATGAATGGATTACTGCAGCTCCCAAATTTACTGCTATTCAACCCAAGCTTGCAGAGGGGGTCTGAAGGCATGCAGGTACCCTCTGTGCCTAGTCAGCAGTTCTCTACTGAGGACTGGGGGCACTTGGGCTGCCACCGAGGACTGATCTGCAGCTCCCACTGATCAGGCCACTGAATGAGTAGGAACAACCACCAAGTGATCTTAAGCTGTTCCTCCTCAGCCTCTTAAACAGAAAATAGAAGAAGATTGACAGAAAATAAAGTTTCTACAAAAAGAGAGTAAGAGAGAGAGGGAGAAAGAAAGAAAGAAAGAGAGAGAGAGAGAGAGAGAGAGAGAAAGAAAGAAAGAAAGAAAGAAAGAAAGAAAAAGAAAGAAAGAAAGACTAAGGAACAGCTTGTTATAGATTGAGAAAAGTAAAATAAAACTGGCTTACTGGATATTTTTCAACTCTTGTCACAAATAACAACACTGTGCAATACAAAAGACTAAATGACAAGCTGGTTTACCAAATCATGAGCCAGAAAACATAATATACAGGCTTTAATGCCAGCTTGAAAAATTTTCTGAGGGGGTGAGGAAAGACATTAGCTGGCACTTTATCAGGTTAGAAAACTCTGATAGGCTTTCTTGATATAAACTAGTAGGTAACATGATGTTAATTATTGTGAGACAGAGTTAATTGATGGACTGGTCAATAATACATATAAAATAAGGTTTCTACTACCAAGAAAATAGGTGTCTGTTTGATGGAAAGGCAAAGTTAGACAATACAACCACCTTTAATTTCACAGTCTGTGCTTCTTCATAAAACTTTTAAAGATCAATTATGTCCTATCAATGTTAGATCCAAGCCAAACTAAGTGATTTATATACAAATACCCTCACACATGGAGTAATTGTTGATTGAGTAACTTATCTTTATTAAACATGAACTCAAGAGATTATATTGGGAAGCAATTTACACTTATGACTTTCTGTACACTTTTTAATTCACCTCCACTTTCTGTTTTAAAAATATACCCTTTAAATAACTAGAGGACAAGAGATATTGCTTTTATTTTAGAACTAAATTAAATACAGTGGTTTAATGTGTTGATTCAGATGTGTCTATAAAATTAGGTGATATTATATTTAATCCAGTTTTTCTAAATAAGAGCTTTCAATGATGCTGCACTTCCATGAAAATTCCATTCCCTGAGAGTTGGCTTCACTTATTAATTATATAAACATTCATATGGCATTCACTACTACCCTGAAGACACAGAGCTAGGTACAGGTGAGTAAAGAATAGCCTCTGATCTCAAGGAGTTCACAGTCTAATGGTGGAAATTGACACATGAACAGATCATAATAAAGATAGGATGGAAAAATACAGTGATAGAATATGCAGTACACAGGCACCTAAACCAGCCTGACAGTAACAGGGAAGCATCCTGGAATCAGGGACAGTTACTATGAGTAGGAATTATGTTGGCTCCAGCAAATGGGATTGGGTCAGTAAAAACTAAAAGGGAATAAAACCTTTTATTTAGCAAGCTGTTAGAGGATTTTTTTTTTCTCTGATAGCTACACATCAAAGTTTGATTTAAGTAATAGCTGAAGTGTCATAACATAGTATACATTTGGTTGGGGGAAAAAGGTATTTAAAACCCATTTTTGTTTTAATAGTATCATTTTTGATAGATCCCTCTGTACCATCCCATCCATTAAAAACAGTTAATATTTTGGAATTAGTTTAAGTTTCCCCAATTTTTATTGCTGTTTTCTACCGTAACCCGAATGGTTTCATAGTTAAATGTTTAGCAAAAGAGAATCCTAAATCTTCTTTTGCTATGCGTCTTTCCTAGATTAAACACTGCTCAAAAAAATCCCTTGGAAATAATATTAAATTCAAGAAGAATCTGAGAAAATACCCACATGCAGTCTAGCACACCAATAGCATTACTAAATCTTTGTTGTCCCCCGGCTCTCATGTCATCCTGAGCTGTAAATGAGTTGAGTGTATCTGCACAATCCACCCTGTGGAGACAATCAGATTACTAGGAAGGCACTCCTAGAGCAGACTGCAGCAATAATAAACTAACCCATTCATCGCCCTAGAATACCTAGAACTTAAAGGAAAACCCAAAGTTTCACACAATAACTGGACTCAATAATCCTACCATGAAAAGTGGTGATAATGAGTTATACAACTAGTTTGTGAATGCATATATTAATAGAATAAGTGGAATTAACTAGATGCCTTCATATCATTTATATTCCCAATAACCAATGAAAGAAGAAAAGGAAATCACATCACTATTCAGTATTTTCTTCATTAAGGTGTCAAGTACAAAATTAAGAAGAATGTAGGCCTAGAATCTAAAGCAATCATGCTTTATTTCAGAGTGCTTTCAATTTCTTCAACCCATCTGCTGAAACTGTGTGAGGCAAACTGGACTATCAATTTTTCAGGTGCAACTTCTCTGTCAGAATATATTTTAAGAAAGAAAAGTTTAGAGATACAAAAAAAAATGAATTTTTTCTCTGTAGTAGGATGTAATTTCAAGCTGAATGTAAACTCATCAAGTCAAAGCTTACATTTCACAATTGCATTTACATTAATTAAATATATAAACTATTCAACATTCCAGTCTTTTTCTAAAATAAGTTGTTATGGATCACATAGAGACAGAGCTAAATATAAAAGTATAACATGGTGCCTGGGTGGCTCAGTCGATTACGTGTTTGACAGTGGTATCAGCTCAGGTCATGATCTCACAGTCTTGAGATTGAGCCCCATATGGGGTTCCACACTGAGCATGGAAACTGCTTGGTATTCTCTCTCTCCCTCTCTCTCTCTCTCTCTCTCTGCCTGTCCCCTTCTCTCTTACTCTCTATCTCTCTCTCAAAAAAAATTTAAAAATTAAAAAAAATAATAGTGTAACAAATTTCGTGTTGCTTATTAAGCAGTAACCAAAATTCTCTTACAACACTTTTCACATGGTCATCTACTCTGTGCCAAACATTGAAGTTCCCAGGAATACAAAATAC
>NW_026057580.1:25274408-25362007 GCF_023721935.1 Panthera uncia | reverse complement strand
TCATCTACTCTGTGCCAAACATTGAAGTTCCCAGGAATACAAAATACCATGTGAAAAGTGTTGTAAGAGAACTATGAACAAAGAACTAGGAATGTGGAGACACCTTCACAAATGAAGAATCTTCACAGAAGAATCTAAGCCTTGAAGGTTGAAGTTCACCAAGTGAAAATGCAGAGGAAGGAAATCCCAGGCCCAGGAGTCAGCAGAGACACCAAGGAATGCAAGACATGGGAGTGTGGGCAAATTCATCTAGTCTGCAGCTGATAGGGCATGAATGTATGACTAAAAATGGCAGAAGAGTAGTGAGGGCACATGGTGAACTATTATGGGCTACACTGGAAGTAAGCAGGAGACTGAGATGCAGAAAAGTGTGAGTAGGCCAACTCTGGAGCAGTGTGATAACCTGGAAGCAGGGACCCAATTAAGGCTACTCCACCTGTGCCAGTGAGAGCTGACGGGGAAAACAGTGGAAAGAGAGAGAAGGAAAAGGACCTGAGAGACATATCAGATGCAGAATAAACAAGAATTGGCAACTGAGTAGATATGGATAGGATGATAAGCTTGCTAATATGAAAGCTTGGGATAATGCTATTTAATAGAGAAAGTGTACACAGAAAAGTAGGGTTACATGGAAAAATAATGAGTCCCCCTTTTTTCCACATTGCGTATGCGGTGCCTATAGGACTTCCAAGCAGAGATGTGCGGTGGATGATTTGGGGGTAGGACTGCAAAAGAGAGAAAATGAATATAAATAATTAGCAAATTTGTGAGAGGCTAAAGTCTTAGAGGCTGGAAATTTTGTCTTTTACTTTCTTGTCCCTAGTGCCTTGCATAATATCTGGCATATAGTAGGACTCAATAGACTTGTATTATTTAATTACATTTCTGAATGAATGAGCATAAATGGGAAAGATAAGGCATTAAAAAGAAACTTATAAATATACTTGGGGCACAACGATATGTGAGGGGTAGGCAAAGGCAGAGATTCCAAAAACAAGAACAAGAAAATATCAGAGGAAAGAGAGAGACCCAGGAAAGAGAAATGCCTTAGAAACCAAGAGAGCACAATAATGTGTGGAGGACAAAATAAGATAGATCAAGTGTACATATTTGTTGAAAATTACAAAGAAGAAAGCTGACACCAAAATGCAAATTAATTCTAGAACATATTTAATCTATGTGGGCAGATTATCTGTTATAAACTAGCCTTTGGGACTGCAACATTTTAACCTGGTAATTAGTTAACATTTATATTTTGTAAATTTCTCAAAAATATTCTTTATATTTAGCACGGTAAACAGGCAAAGATAGTTTCATTTAATCCATTTAGTTAATAATATAACCGGTTCCTAGAGAGACATGTAATGTATTAGAGTTCCCACAAAATTGAAAACTCCATTGTTCAACAATTTGTTACACATCCCTTCCTTACATTGTTTTTCAATGACAAGAGTCTTTTGTCCTAAACTATTTGCAAAAGTTTATCAGAGAAACAGCCCACCCTTACGACCTCTTAACATAAGTACTCTCGAAACTGATAATTTCCCAACACCTTCTTCTCTGGGGATTGAGATACTTGCTTCTCACATCTATTTCTTATCTTCAAGGAGCCATTGCATTTGTTGGAAATACTTCTCCAAACTGTAGTATCTTTGGCCAGAAACTAAACTTAATCAAATAACTATCCAGAGAAAGAAAAAGATACTCAGCAGGCATCCACAGGAAATTTTTGTTCCAAGAATCCTAGAAACCAATGGTTTCAAAATCCTTAGAAATCATCTGCACCAAAAGATCCTGCACCTTACCACTTACCAGAATCACCCGGGGAATTATTTATATATCAGTGCTTCTCAGCTGTTTCCTAACCCAAGTGGGAAACTCCATCAGACCTTAAAAAGCCCCAAAGAGGTTACTCATGGCTATGGCACCTGGCCCTGGAGCACTGGCCTCACGACAGCTGAAGGGATCAAATCTCAAGCCACAAGTCCTGTGCAGTGAAGAGTTAACTCAGCAAGCCTGGGCTGCACAAACACTGAGCTTTCTAAAGAAAGAATTGGCCTTCAACTGGCTTCTGGATCATACTTTATACAGGGACATTATATCAGCAGCAGAACCATGAAGTTGTTGGAGTGATCTCCAACTGCCAGCACAGCAAGAGGTGAAATAACTCAAAGAATCCCTTTATTAAAGCTGATGAGGGGGAGGGTAGAGACAGAGTTGGAGGCAGCCAGAGGAACCTTACCCTGTAGACTGTCTAGTGATACTTCAGAAGTGAGTGGTTATATTGACATGAATGTGATTTTCCAAATTCATGCCACAAACCATCCTCTAAAGGTTGCAATAAAAAATGCATGCTGCATTATGTGGTCAGAAGTCACACTATTAAAGTATACACTCAAGGACAAAACACACACACACACACACACACACACAAAAACCTCTTAGGCCTTGGAATTTCTTACCCGATAAAAGTGTTTTTGTGTGCCTAAAGTCCTGGGCCATGCCCTATCAGTTTGATCTCTGGGGACCTAGAGACTAAATAGGAAAGGTCAGGCACTCAGGTGATGAATGCCTGACTGACCCACAATTTAAAACCTGGACACCAAGGCTTGAGTGAGCTTACCTGGTTGGCGATACTTTGCACATTTTGTCACACATCATTGTTGACAGTATTAAATGCATCCCCATCTAACTCCACTGAGAAGGGACACCTGGACACTTGCAACTGGTTTCTCCCGGACTATGCCCTATGTGCCTTTTTCACTTGTTGATGTTAATCTTTATCCTCTCATAATACACTGTAACCATGAATATAACAGCTTTCCTGAATCCTGTGAGTCCTTCTAGTGAATCATGAGCCTAAAGGTAGTCTTAGGGATCCCTGACACAAACCCATTCATGACAAACTACATGACACGATTGGCAAGCTATGATTACACTATGAGGGTCTCCCAAAGTTCCCTTAATCAGAATCTCTATATAGCATTCTTTATATTTTACACACTCCCTGGGTTAATCTAACACAGTTAGTGGACCACTAGTTTTAGAACAGGCTTTTGGGAGTTTCTGATTAAACCAACCACTAGTTTTAGAACAGGCTTTTGGGAGTTTCTGATCAAACCAACCAGCCATGTGCTTAAAATAACCTCAAAAAAATCCCTATTATTTGATTTGTTAATTTCTAGAGATAGGAAATTCACATTCTCTCAAGACAGCCCTCTTCAATATTTAAGTGGTTCACATTGTTGGAAGAATTTTCCCTTATGTGTGTGTAAAATATCTCCACGTGACCTCTAGTCTTTGCTCTTACACACAATGAGGCCATTCAGAGTAAATCTCATCTGCCTTCCACATAATAGTCCAAACATAGCAGTCTTTTTGTTTCTCTTAAGTCTTCTCTTGTCTTATCATCCTGAGTCTCTTCAATAGATCTCAATCAGGCTGATGGAAAAGCTGCTCTCCGGCAATCATCCGTATTGAGACCCTCAGGATAACAAATACAATGAGATATGAGGGTATAATAAAATTACTAGTCAGGGAAAGAGGTCATAATTTTTGAGTAAGGGAAACCTGACACAAATATACACATTTAAAGAAAGATAAATATTTTTGTCTGTTAATTTGGCTAGTTGTACTGAAACCAACTTACAGAGTCCATTAAAAATAGAATAAACTCTGTGGAATGATACTGGGCAGGTGGATGGGGGACAGAATTTATTTCCAAAGAGGAGAAATTAATTTTCTGATTTGTGAACTATGGAGAATGCTAAGCCAGCATGGTATACTTCCAGGTTCTCTTTTGTAGCTGCCTAACTGCAGACTGGGTACATCTTGTCTGCTCTCTGCCATGTGATAAGACTCTGTCTCTGTGGAGTGTGGTCTATGGTTGTCCAGGTACTCCAGTGATGGGTAGCTAAGTCTACCTATGTCAGCAGTCAAGTATTTTTAAAATGTATGCAGACACATATCATCTTGTCCTCCAACTGAGCTTCCTTGGTAATAAAGCTGATAGTCTCCCCTAACTGTCTGACTCCTATGCTTTTCTCTCAATATATTTGAGTTTGGGAGGGCAAAACAAGATTTATTTGTTGGGCCCCTAAAACTTGTCTTACTTTTCCATCTAGGCTTTCCTGGGGTCACAAGCCTGTGAGTGCAATACACAACGAATATAAACTGATCCTCCAAAGTTATATCTCAAGCCACAGCATCTTGAGGCTGTCCTGAAGCTCTAGACTGGACAGAAGTAACTTTTCCTCTGTGACTCATTTGGAACCTTCAATTTATTCCTTGCTAAAGTTACTTTCCATTTCGTATACATATATGTATTTCCCACATGTAACTGTAAGCTCTTCAGGAGGAAGAAGTATTATATTTCTCCTTTGTGTTCCTTGGCTGCTTTCTTAGTGTCATACACAGAGGACGAAATCAATAATTTTGGATGCCTGAGTGGTCCTCCCAAGAAGCTTCGACATCCACAATTGAAATGGTTTGTGAGTCACATTAATCTCACAGTCTACAAATAACTAACCTCTCTTCTCTTCCAATTTGATCCATGGCAGGATACAAAGCTTATTGCTGTGAATTCCTGCCTCTTTACAGAGCTGTTCTGCTACTATAAGTAAGGTGCCAGTGTGCCCTTGAAGCACTTCTTCTGTCCATTTCACATACAATTACATCCCTTCAATTCACCACACATCAAGGGCCCTGGCATCCTGGTGTCATCCATTCTCATTGCATTATTGGCCAAGCATCATGGAGTTGTGATAAGCTTGGCATGAATGCCCATAGGTCTCTGTTTCCAAATCTCTTTACTAACGACCATTTGATCTGAAATAAAGCAAGCAGGTGTGGCAATGAACTCTTTCCTAAAGCCAAAAGAATATTGGCTGCTAAGAGGTCCAAATGTCACACCCATACCATAAATAGAGCAAATTTTGCTTTGTTGACCTTTGCATTCTTTAAAGACTGAGCTCTCTTCTCCGCTATAAAATCTCTGTTAGAAAAATTGCCTCTTAGAGCCAACAATAAAAGCCAAATGTTTCTGTACAGTGTGGAGCCTAGGAGGGAAGTGTTAAATAATTCCACCTTTTTTATTTCTCCTAATATGCTCCTAATATTTTTCTTGTTTTGTTCAGGGAAGGCACTGGGCATAGAACCTTCCAGCTGAACTGCAAAGGCATCAAGACACAGTCTATAAATTTAAGACATCCAATAAAGCTGGCAAGCAAAGGTACTACTGGAGACCTGGGGTTAAACAAGCTGGTGGAGTCAAAAACATCAAGATCTGGATGCAAAGTACACATTCAAGTTCGGGATACAGGTTCAGGATAATACAGGGCATAGGCTCACAAAAGCACAGTTCAATGGCTACCAAAAAGTCAGGATAATCAGAGGCCCGGGTGAGAGAGGACAAAGTCTCTTGTTCGGGCTCAGAGTCTTGGAGGGAAAGGCAAATCAGCAAGGATGCCCTTCTCACCTTGACCACTTAACCTAGTTAAAGCTAGCCTCTAGGACCTACACCAACATTTACATAGCAGTGCTTCTCAAATATTTAATGTCAATAAGATTTTTTTTTTTTTTTTTTAGATTCAGAGTCTGATACTGTAAGTTTGGAACAGGGGCTAGGCATTACCATTTAACATAATTAAATCTAGCCTCTAGGACCTACACCAACATTTAAAAAACAAGGCCTCCTCAAATATTTAATGTCAATAAGATTTTTTTTTTTTTTTTTTGAGATTCAGAGTCTGATACTGTAAGTCTGGAACAGGGTCTAGGAATCTGCATTTCTAATAAGCTGTTGCTGCTGCTGCTGCTGCTGCTGGCCTGCAGAATATCACCCATATGCCAGACACTGCTTTCTGCTCTTCACATATGTTTACTCATTTTATCCTTATTATAGGGACCATGGTTATCATCTTTCTCTTCTCAGAGGGCACAAAGAGGTCACAAATGTGTCCAAATTTTCATCGCTAGTAAGTGGCAAAGCAGGATTTGAACCCAGACAGCCTGATCCCGGTACAATCACCAAGATACACTGCTCTTCCAAGGCCAGGTAGCATGTACCACTTGCCAGCATCCCTGAGTAGAACTAGTGCTGAGCTGAATTTGGATGCCCTGCCAGAGTTAAATCATCGTAACATCACTTTAGTGTCCAACTTAATCCAACAGGAAGGGAGAGTGACTTTAATAATATTCACTCAGTTGAATATGAGTCGTACGATATGCAGCGTGTGCCTGCTACAAGCTCGTTGCACAAAATGGTGTGTGTTTGCATACACTTTCTCCCATCACTTATTTATTGTACCATTCTTACCTGAATCCAGCCCTGAGAATCGAAAACAGACAGCAGATTAACACAAGGAACAATACACATGGATTTACTCTTATTTTTCCCCAAGAGAATCTGGCTCAACTTCCTCCTCAAGACTTTGTATCTTACCAGCCTCTGTACAGTTTTGCTTGTCTTTGTGAGGCAGAGAAATGCTGGCATCTCCCGTGGATTCAAATAACTGTAAAAACCCTGATTTGAAAGGGCCTCTGGGCCCGATGCCTGGCTGCTCCAGGCAGCTAAAGAGTTGAATTCTATTGAATTAAAATCTACTGTGGTCAGAGACAGTGGCAGCGAGGGAGGGAGTGCCAGCCTGATAGCACAGCTGCCCTGAGCCTTAGCACAGGTTCCCAGCAGCTATCCAGGCTTTAGCAGCCTTAGCAGCAACTGGCCAGCCAACGCTCTGTCTCAGAAATGGCAACCCTCGTCAGGGAGGCTTACTGACTGCTCCATGTGTTCCCACAAGCCCAGAGAGGCTCATCTCAGTCAAACCTATGCATGGAAACACAGGGACAGAAGAGAGTGGCAAGAAATCGTGAAATGACGCTACATGAGACCCTGGAGAGGGAGAATAAGAAATGAATAAAATATTCCCTTATAAACAAGTGGAAGCAAAAATTGCTCCCCTCCCCTTTATGTGAGAATCCTTTCCTTCTTTAATATTTATTGATTTTTTTTTCTGATAAACTTCCATCTTGGGCACAAAGTAATAACATGTAGAATAGGCAGGAAGCTTAAGTGTGGAAAATGGCATGTGACTTCAGTCAGTGTTAACAACACCATGTAGTAATTTGGCTTTTTCTGTGATGCTATCAGTTGAATAAAAAGTAAAGCTACTTTCCTATAACAATACATTTTTAAAAGATATATTTGGATTTTTGAGGTAAATTAAACAATTGTATGTATATTATATGCTTTCAGCCTGTATACTATTATAAAGCTTAGAGAATACCCAATCTATATCTCTGCCAAATGTCAAGATGAAGTGCCTTTTACTTATCATAATTGATTCTTTCAGGATAAGTGGATGTAAATATATGTGAATGTTTGGATAATACAAATATTTTCCAATTAACTAAGAATTTGAAATGCAATAAAATTTTTCCATGGTTTTCTTTTTAGATTTTCTTTTAATTTTAATTCATTAGCCAATGTGGCAGGATAGCAAATATTTAACTCACAAATCAAATCAGATATGCAGAGAAAATGTAATTTCTTGATTTGTCTGTAATTAATCAGCCTTCCTTTCAAGCTGGTTGGCGAGAAAAAAATAACCTACGTGTCCAATCTGTTTATTTCATGCCTGATCCTGTGGTTTAAATAGTACCTTTTAGTATCACTCAGTTTTTCTTGGATAAAATTACTTCTCAGAGGCTTTCCCTCCTTCTTCTCTCCTTGAGTTTGCCTCTCAAGTTTAGGGTAAGGGAGACACAGGATCTTGGCTTTAAGGCTAGTTTTGGTTCTTGGATCCATACTGAGTCTTTGTAACACATCATACTGTCATTTAAAGATGACTCTATGTCAGGGGCGCCTGGGTGGCTCATCTGGTTGAGCATCTGACTTCAGCTCAGGTCATGATCTCACAGTTCATGAGTTCAAGCCCTGTGTCAGGCTCTGTGCTGACAGCTCAGAGCCTAGAGCCTGCTTTGGATTCTCTCTCTCTCTCTCTCTCTCTGCACTACCCCTCCTTCCACTGCCTTGCTTGTGCTCTCTCTCTCTCTCTCAAAAATAAATAAACATTAAAAAAATGTTTTAAAAGATGACTCAGGAATAAGTTGTAGTTTATTTTCTTCTAGATTACAGCCTGTGTTCCCAGTGTTCCCTGGGTGATTCAGCCTCAGCTCAGTTGGCACTAGTGATTAGACTCCTTTGAGATCTAAACTGGACTTCCCAGACATTATACTAAGTGAAATAAGCCAGTCACAGAAAGAAATATACTGCATGATTCCACTTATATGAGATATCTAAAATAGTCAAACTCATAGAAGCAAAGAGTACAGTAGTGGTTGCCAGAGAGGAAATAGGGAGTTGTTAGTTAATGGATATAAAGATTCAGTTGCAAGATGAAAAAGTTCTAGATATCTGTTATACAACATGGTACCTGTAGTAAACAATACCATATTATACGCTTAAAACTTATTAAGAAGGCAGATCTCATGTTAAGTGTTCTTACACACACACACAGAGAAAGAGAGAGAAGAAAAAGCAAAGAGACACAAGGAAACTTTTGGAGGTGATGGTTATGTTTATTATCTCAATTATGATAATAGTTTCAGGGATATTTAATGCATGATATTTAATTTAGGCATAAGCATACACGCCTAAACTTATGCCTAAACTCATCAAACTGATACATTAAATACGCACAATTTTTTTGATATCAGATATACCTCAACAGAGTTTTAAGAAAATTAAAGAAAATTAAAATAAGTAAACTGGACCTCTCCTGTTTGCCCTGGTTCACACTAAAGCCCTCCTTGCCCTGGCCACTTCTACATCCAACTATGCCATACTAAAACCAAGAGTAAATTGAGAAATTAAAACTTGAGAGATTGGAGTCTCCAGAGTCCAAACAGAAAAATCCAAGGAAGGGAAATTGGAGCACATACCTGATTAATCCCATGTTTCTCACCTTTACCTCTTCCACAAATCCCCTTCAGTTTTGCTCTGAAAGCATTTCCCCTAGCCTTACCCTCCTACTGTCAAGCAAAAGACATGTATTTTTCTATCATTGATGAAAATGTTAAGCTATGAAAGAATTCTATGTGTGGGGGTCTTCCATATTTGGTTATTGGATATTTTATAAAAATATATATTATTAGATATTTATAAAAATGATTTTCTCCTGGATCTCAAGATTTACTTGAAAATCCCATTTTGCATATTAAAAATTGGCCATTATCTTATTCTTTCTCTGCATTACTTGTAACAAACACTACACTTCTCATATAGGTAACCTGGCCTTGGGGGAAGATCCAGTCTTCAGAACTTGGGAGAAGATTTAGTCTTCAATTAAGTTAAAGAAAAGAGGACATTACTAAAATGTAAAAAAAAAAAATTTAAAAAAAATCCCATTAATTGCTCAAGGCAAACTTAAATTGCATTTGGAAATAATTGGGCTATACTCTACATCTCTGCTGTCTTAAGTGATTATTAGCTTATTAAATTTAAAACACATTTAGAGCCAGCCACTTGGTGGAGAATGATATATCTAAAAGAAAAGTTTCCAGAGAAATAAAATGTACTCTTTATCTTTGGGGACTTAGCTATTATATGAAATAAAAATAATATAAATAGGGGTCTTCCAACCATATGAAAAGAGGCATGAGAGAGGGCTGATTAGAACTACTCTGCTTATGGGGCGCCTGGGTGGCTCAGTCAGTTAAATGTGTGACTTCGGCTCAGGTCATGATCTCATGGTCCATGGATTCGAGCCCCGCGTCAGGCTCTGTGCTGACAGCTCAGAGCCTGGAGCCTGCTTCAGATTCTGTGTCCCCTCTCTCTGCCCCTCCTCCACTCATGCTCTGTCTCTCTCTCTCAAAGATAAATAAACATTAAATTTTTTTTTAAAAAAACTACCCTGCTTCTGCTAGCCCTCTGCTATAGACTGTCCCTTGCCAAATTCATACATTAAAATCCTAACCTCTAATATGATGGTGTTAGAAGGTAGTGCCTTTAGGAGGTGATTAGGTCATGAGGTGGAGCCCTCACAAATGGGATTTAGTGTCCTCATAAAAGAGACCCCAGAGAGCTTTCTGCTCCTTCCTGCCATGTGCAGATACAGTGAAAAGGTAGTTGTCCATGAACCAGAAGTGGGTCATTACCAGACACTAAATCTTCCAGTGCCTTAATCTTGGACTTCCCAGCCCCCTGAACACTGAAAAATAAATTCCTGTTGTTTGTAGGCCTGTCAGTCTGTGATATTCTGTTACAGCATCTCAAAAGGACTAAGACAACCTCCTCAGGTGGAGTGTCCGAGAGAAGCTATGACTATAGAAGTTCCTCTGCTCCACATCCAACCAGAGTGGATTGACGCAGCACTCATCTGCTTTCTTTTGATTAAAGGCAGCTTTCCTCCAGTTCTTGGAAATATCAATACCAAGATCATGAAAGCAATGCAATTCTCAATTTACCTTGTAGATCGACCCTTTTCTGGAGCTTTGTAATTGTAGTGGCTTTTCAGACAAAAACTATGGTAGAAAATATATAACTTTAAATAATCTAACATTCTAGCCACGAAACTGACTCATTAGAAGCTTCTGGTTTGCCTGGAAGAGCTAATTCACATTAAGCTGTTGAAGAATGTAACAGAGGGGCGCCTGGGTGGCGCAGTCGGTTAAGCGTCCGACTTCAGCCAGGTCACGATCTCACGGTCCGTGAGTTCGAGCCCCGCGTCAGGCTCTGGGCTGATGGCTCGGAGCCTGGAGCCTGTTTCCGATTCTGTGTCTCCCTCTCTCTCTGCCCCTCCCCCGTTCATGCTATGTCTCTCTCTGTCCCAAAAATAAATTAAAAAACGTTAAAAAAAAAAATTAAAAAAAAAAAAAAAAAAAAAAAAAAAAAAAAAAAAAAAAAAAAAAAAGAATGTAACAGAAACTCCTGGGACCCATAATATCCTTTTGCTTCTTTTCTGGGCATCCAGCTAAACAACATTTTAAACTCTCTTGCATTTTGGTCAAAACCAGGTGACTCACTCCTGGCCAATGGAATGAGTGAGAAAAATATATGCTATTCTGTGTCTGAATCATACATATATCCCACCTAAAACTAATCCAGCATTCAGCAAATTACAGCCTCATGGCTAAATGCAGCCACCACATGTTTTTGTAAGTAAAGTTTTATTAGAAAAAAACTATAGTTACAGCTGCTTTTCTGTTATAATGGCAAATTTGAGTAATTGCAACAGAACCATGGGGTACACAAAAATAAAAAAATATTAACTATCTAGCCCTTTACAGAAAAAGTTTGCGTCCTTGCTCTAGTCCCTCTCTCTTCCCACTATGCAATAACTTTAGAGGCCATAATTGAAGATGCTGGGTGAACAATATAAAAGAAGTCTGAATTCTTGAATTATAGCATGTAACAAGGCTCATCCTACCCCATTGGACTTTATGTGAGTGAAAAATGAATTTGTATTGTGTTGCCACAGAGAATTTAGGATTATCTGTTTCAACCACTAGCATCACTTTCCCTGAAAGACCCAAAGGCCATCATGAATATACATGTGTGCTTTTGGTTAATCATTCTGACTCTTTATTGACATGCAAACTGGAAATATGTCACTTTATAATGGAATCACTCCAAGTATCTTCCTTATCAATGCCCCTGACAGTATACTAACTCTTATAACCTTTAACTGCACAGGATCCAAACTAGCAGGTGACTCTAGAAAAGATCTCTGTGCTCTCTATCTCTGCAAAAGTAAAAAATTCTGCTTGTTTAGGCTAAAATAAAGAGGGCAGGTGACTCTCAAAGTCTCTAGGTATCAGTGTGGATTCATAGCCCCCAAACATTGAACAAGACTGTGAAAGTGCATAGCTCCCAACAGGAGCACTTCACAATACACTTACCAGAGGAGCAGTTTACCTGGAAGGACACATGGGAAAGATGTTGATAGCTGCTACCCACTATCTCCCACACGAGACCCAGATGTGATAGACAAGACCTTTGCAATGTTACATGTGGGTTTCCCTAGTCAGAACAACACCTGTTCTTTTTCAACAAGGCAGGAATTTCCAAGATTTTTAGTCATATCATCTAATGTGCACTTTAAAAGTACCATTTGGATCCTAAGGGTAGAAGAGAGTGCATCTTAATCAAGACCCAGAGATTTCTTGATTCAGAGAACATGGAAAAAGTAGACCGTAAAATGATTCCAAGACCTTCATTACCTCATTTCTGTGCAGCAGCTGTAGCTGGAAAAAAACATAAGATCGCTTTCAATGGAGCCAAGTAACTCTTCTGCCAGTGGGGCATCAATAAGAGGTTAGCCTTGAGAATGAGTTCTCAATAGGACCAGTGTGTCTTGATGATGAGAATAAACTTCCTTCTATAAGCTGCTGCCTGGGAAGTCAGAAGGGTGAAAAAAGCAGTCAGGAGAACAAACACATTTCAGATTTTAAGTTGTTCCTTATTGGGTGGTTTTCTGGGGGGGAGTGGGAGGGGGAGGGAGGAAAGATAGCAAAACAAATCTCAAATTATGCAAACCAAAAAAAGGAGGAAGAGATTCCAGATTCTCCACAGCCTATACTATTGAAGAGTATTAAATTATTTACAAAATCTCCCAAGCCTGTTTTTCAGCAAGCATGGTAAGTTAGGTGCATATTATTACCTTTGAATTGTGGTATAAGTACTAATCTAAGCATATTGGGGTTTTTTTTTTTTAATTTTTTTTTAACGTTTATTTATTTTTGAGACAGAGAGAGAGCGTGAACAGGGGAGGGGCAGAGAGAGAGGGAGACACCGAATCTGAAACAGGCTCCGGGCTCTGAGCTGTCAGCACAGAGCCCGACGCGGGGCTCGAACTCACAGAGCGTGAGATCATGACCTGAGACGAAGTCGGACGCTTAACCGACCGAGCCACCCAGGCACCCCTAAGCATATTGGTTTTTAACCAGAATTGTACTTGTAAAAGGACATATGAACATTCATTCTGGGTACAAAAGTCCTCATAGGAAATCTCTTTTAAAAATGTATTTCTTTGTACAGAACATATATAGAGAAAAGTAATATTTTACCTAGGCAAGTTTTCATGGTAGTGATTCTCAGAAGAAACCATTTATTATTTTTTAATCTTTTCTTTACTAAGATATGATTCACATACATTATATTAGTTTCAGGTGTACAACATAATGATTTGATATTTGTATATATTATGAAATGATCACCACAATGATCATTGTGATCTATTATTTTTTAATCTTACTAGGAGACTGGTCATAAATCATGACAATGCAAAAACAGACAAGCAAACAAGCATTTTATATCAAAGTATACTCCCTTGTCACTCCCCCACTCCTGCAAGCTTCACTTCCCTCTGTTACATGGGAAGAAAAGAGGTGGGTTTTCTGTGAGTCCTTCCTATATTGCCTGCTTTGCAGTCGCTGTCACCATCTGAGACTGTCTCTGACACTTAGAACACGAGAGTGGACCTGCCTGGTGCCTCCCAGACCGTTGGGATTGAGGTTGTTCCAACTCTGGAGAGTTGATGTGGGACAAATCATATTTCCCTTTAGTCTCACTTTATCCTTAACAACCCTAGCACACACAGCTATATAGGTGTGCTCACCTTTGTTCAAGCGCTGAAGAAATTAAAGGGAATTATGCATAGGAGAAAACTGGAGCTGTAGAGTAAACATGGCTTTTCTGATAGTCCAAGGGAAAACATCCACAGAAATAAACCTTCTCGGAACTCCTTGCTTGGTCACATCCCACTCATAACCTTTCTGTGCAATTCTGAGGTCTGCACTCTTCTACCTCCCTTCCATTCCACTCCCAGCCCTGCATGTGGCTGGACACCCACCCCATGGCAAATCCCACCGGATGCTCACAGGTACTGTTTTCAAACCAGATACGTCTCTTTCTACCAAATGGTGCACTTCCCCAAATCAGATTAATTTGGCCTAGAATAAAGCCTTGGAGAGCCTCAGCCACATGGTCAGTGGTGGTATTTGGCATTCTGCCTTTAAAGAATAGGCTTGAGGAATGTGGTATAACACTGATACTTGAAAGTCCTCCAGGACAGAGAAGACACTTCAAGTCTGACACCCTTCCAAATTTCTCCACCAGTGACTTTCAGTCACATCTTTTCATTTTCCCAACCATTGAAATATTTGCTTGCCTATACACACAAATATATACAAGATCACAATCATATAGAGACTTCTTCATTAGGCAAGCATCAATTCTCTGAGAAAGTACATGCTAAACAGTGTTGTAATTTTGTAAAAGTCTTTCCTTTTTTTTTGTAATTTCCCCACCCGGATGTCAAATTGTGTCTGCTTAAACCTGCTGAGAATATAAAATAGCCATGGCTCAGCTATCCTTCTCTTAATAGCTGTTCCCTAATAGCACAACGACTGGCCTTGGGTAAATTTCCAAGTTTGGAGGCAGCAAGCTAGCTGGGCCTGATTCACCTTTCCCTGCCTTCCAGTTAAAAGACTCTTGAAAACAGAAAAAGACTCGACATTGTAAGAGAATTTAAATAAAGAATATCAGTGAAGGAGTTACCCAGTTTGGGAAATAAGTTATCTCTAAATACAAAGCAAATGAATAGATTTGAGAAATGATTAGCACCTGAGTTATGTCTAAAGCACTTCCATACGTAAAGAGGTGTAAAAAGACTTTCAGCCACCCCTAATTTATAATTTCAAAACCACAATTATATGTCAGATAGCTGAGAGTCACTCTCTGCCACCCCCATTGTACAAAGAAGCTCTGACCCAAAGGAACTTTAAGATCAGTGTCTCTTTATATCCATTCAGGAGACGACAGCTCCAGATCATATCATACAGAGCAAGGATACAGCACATCCTCAGCTGTGACACCATGAGTCCAGCTCTGGTGGTCAAGAACCATAAATAACTGATCAGTTGACAATTATGATGAAGGTGATATCGTTTAGCAGTGAAGATTATGAACACTAGAGTCAGACAGACGTGAGTTCTAGTCCTGACTCCTGCTTACTAGCTGTGTGACCTAGGGAAAATAATTTCAACATCCCGAGTCCATTTCTTTAAAAAAAAATTTTTTTTTAACGTTTATTCATTTTTGAGAGACAGAGACAGAGCATGAGTGGGGAAGGGGCAGAGAGAGAGGGAGACACAGAATCTGAAGCAGGATCCAGGCTCTGAGCTGTCAGTACAGAGCCCGACACAGAGCTTGAACTCATGGACTGTGAGATCATGACCTGATCTGAAGTCGGACACTCAACTGACTGAGCCATCCAGGCGCCCCTGAATCCATTTCTTTATTTTTAAGAAGAGGACTGTCCCTCTATTATTGTTTTTGAAGAAAAAAAAGTTAATTTAAGAACTTGTCACAATTGTCTGCCACATGGTAAGCATTTAATAAATAACATCCAAGAGCAGATAGAATAATGACATAGTTTAAAACACAGAATTGAGAGCCCAAGTTTCCCTTCCAGCAGGTGTGATTAGGTTCAGCTGGTTATGCCTAAGTTCCGGCCAATTGTGAGCAGAAATAACATAAACAGCATTTGGATCATGTACTTAAGGAGAGGTCCTTCTCTTGCCCTTTTCCTTTCTGCTGGATGAAATGCAGACACAGTAATGAGCCATTTTGGACCATGCAGATTAGGGCAACACACTAGAGATTATGAATTAACAAGACCTCTCTCCATCCTCCTGCTCCTACTTAGATTAATTATACTCTAAGTCTGATCCACAGCTGTCATCCTGAAACTGCCTGCATTTCTCTCCTTAGCTGATTCTTTTTGTTCCAAATGCCACATTCTTCTCTTATTTCATTCCTTCATTTTGTTTCATTAAAGAAGATTACATGAAAGGTAAATGCTCTATGTTCCTGCATGTCTCAAATTTTTTTTCTTTTCATGTTAAGTGATAGTTTGATTAGGTATAGAAGTCGGGGTTGAAATTAAGTTTCTGTCCATTTTTTAAACATTATACTCCACTGCTTTCCAGAACCCAATATTTCCCTTGATAAGTTGTATATTCATTTAATTTAGCATTCAATAATTCTCTCTCATTTGAAGAGTCATGTCATTCTTTATCTGTGAGCAACTACATGCTTTTATTCCATTTGTAACTTTGTTGAGTTTTTCTGTTCTCTCTTTCTGAAAGGCCTATTATTACATATTAAAATTTCTGGAATTATTCTGCATGTCTCTGAGTTTTAACTCCTATTTTCCCTTTATTGTCTTCTTTTACACTAAACTACTTCCTGATTTTTTTCTTTCAGTTCTTCTATCAAAATTTTATATTTATAAGCATAATTGTATTTACCAAGAATTCATTATTGTCCATAAGTTTTATTTTTCATTGCATTCTGTTCATGGTTATGGGTATGTTTTCTTAGAGTTTGTGCCAAATTCTTTATATGGTTCATCTTATTTTCTGAGATAATTCTCTGTGGAATAAAGAACAACTATTATCACTTTACAGATAAGAAAAGAAAGCTTAGCAAAATTACATTACAGTTTTCAATATCAGAAAAAAAGTAAATTTAAGTGATAGAATTAGGATTCCACTCAAGTAATCTGATTTTAGAATTAACAATTTTAATGACATTATAATACTCTTATTTTCTTCAGATAGATTACAATAGGTTGAATAATGAACCCCCCCAAAATTTCCATATCCTAATATCTCAAATCTTTTAATATGTTACATTTCATGGCAAAAGGGACTTTGAAGATGTGATAAAGTTAAGGACCTTGAAATTGTCCTTAACTTAATCAGATAATCAGATTATTCTGGTTATCCAGGTGAGCCCAATGTAATCACGATCCTTATAGGATGAAAGAGGGAAGGAGAAGAATCTAAGAAGCAGAGGTCCAAGTCATGCATTGCTGATTTTGAAGACAGAGGAAATGGTCATAAGTTAAGGAATGCAGACAGCCTCTAGAAGCTAGAAGGGGCAATGAAATGTTTTCTCCTTAGAGCTTCCCAAAAGAATACAGCCCTAGGAACCCATTTTGGACTTCTGAGCTCCAAAACTATAACAGTAAACAGTAAATTTGTATTGCCCTAAAGTGCTAATTTTGTGGTAATTTGTTACAGCAACAATAGGAAACTAATATGTAGATCTTGCACATTTTTGGTCAGTTATTCCTGGATGTTCTGAGGCTTTTGTCTATTTTAAAGGAGGTCCTTTCATCAATCACAGCGATGAAAATTTCTAAATGATGACATCTTTGATGTATATTGATTTTTGTATATTGACTGAATTACAAGCCATCTCCCTTAATTCTTTTAAAAGCCCTAATAAGTTTTGGTTAAGATTTTAAATAGAAAATCATAATGTCTGAAATTACTCATTTTCCCCTTTATCATCCTCAAACTTTTTTGTTTGTGTCTTTAATCTATTTATTAATTATTTCTTGTTCTATTTATTGGCTTGGATCACCTGAATAATATTAACAGTGATAATTTCTTGTTTTAATGCAATGCATATGATATCTCAAATTTGAGTGTATTTGATGGACTTGATGTTTTAAAACATTATTATGGCTATTTTTTCTTATTTTAGAAATAAAACATCTGTAATTTTCTCTTTTCATGGTATCCTCACTCAGTTTTCCTATTATTGATTACAAGTTTTGCAGTATTAGCAAGCCCTTCATCTTTTTCATAAAACATGAATTAACTATTTACTTACTTTAAGTAGAAATTTCCCTTAATTCTTCTGGGCCAGGTACTTTTTATATGGATAAATTTCTGACTACCTTATCCATATTTTTATCAAGAAATATTTCTAATAAGAGTTGCCAGCTCTTATAATTTCAACTGGGTAGCATATTTTCTCAGAAAATATTCCATTTCATATAGATTTCATATTTCTTAGCACAACAGTGTACGTATGGTGATTGACTAGTTTCACAAAAAATCCCAACATTTTGTCTATTTAATCTGATTTAAAATTGATTAACTTAACTAAACATAAAATAGTCTCTTGGTACTGTGATCACCAAAGACCGAAGAATTAGCATTTTTGTCTTTCCATATTAGTCTGGTCCAAAGTTGCCAAAGTGATATAATCAGTTTATAATAAATATATTTGGAGTGGGAATTTAATAATTAAAAACAAATAAAAATAAAATTTAAGATAATACTTTTTTCAGAATTATTTTTTTTGTAATACAAAGAAGAACTTTTTTAAAAATTTTTTAATAATTTTATTTATTTTTGATACAGAGAGAGACAGAGCATCAGCAGGGAGGTGCAGAGAGAAAGGAAGACACAGAATCCGAAGCAGGCTCCAGGCTCTGAGCTGTCAGCACAGAGCCTGACGCAGGGCTCGAACTCATGGACTGTGAGATCATGGCCTGAGCCGAAGTTGGATGCTAAACCGACTAAGCCACCCAGGCGCCCCTACAAAGAAGAACATTTTAAAATATTTTGCAGAACGATAAACACCCAGATTTTGCTTTAAAGTGAAACGTATGTCTTTCCAACCAGTATTTTTGTATTTAAACACTAGTAATAAAGTTCCACATTAACATCTATCTAGTCTTCATCTCTATATTACATCTCCTGTTAAGGTCGTGCTTTCTAAACTACATGCATTTTGGTGTCAAGGAATCCCAATGCCTAGAAAGGAGTCTAGAGCATAAGCACAGAAGATCAAAATTAAATGAATGAATGAAAAAATACATGGAGATCACAAGTACAAGTAACATTCATTATTTCACTATGCCCTACTAAATACAAAGAACTTTGATAATATCATCCCTCTGTCAAGTATTTTAAGAGACTAAATTTAAGAGTAAATTTTTGGCATTATTTTCATTACAAAAATACACATTTGAAGAAATTTTAACTTAAAAAGTTTTATAATTTCAAAATTCACATATAATGAAGAAAATTAATTTTCTTATTTGGGAAGTACTAAGCAAATAGAGGATGTGATTTTTCCCAATTTAAATGAGACCTGATTTCACATATTCTAATACCCAAGATCTCTTTTTGTGATTGCATGCAATAATTATTTTAGCCTTAAAAATCAATTCATCTTATGTGACTGAAAGAAATCACAAGTGTGAATAACCTGAATATACATGTAGGTAAATGTATTGTCCATGAACTCCTCAAAAAGAAAAACCATACTTTATTCACTATTTTTATCCCCAGCCCTAGTACCCTGCCAAACAAAATGGAAAGGAGACTAGAAGTAAGGAAAATTCAGGAAAGGAGAGCAAACAGCAGAAAGATAGGAAGATAACACACAGCAGTGTCTTGGATCATAGTAAATACTTAATAAATATATGTATATATTTCAGAGGCTCAGAGAGAGAGCACATGAGCAGGGGAAGGGCAATGGGAGAAGAAGCTAGAATCTTAAGCAGGCTCCACAGTGCAGAGCCTGATGTGACATGGTGCTTGATCTCATGACTGTGAGATTATGACTTGAGCCGAAATCAAGAGTCAGATGCTTAACCAACTGAGCCACCCAGGCACAACTCAATAAATATTTAATGAGTGAAAAATAAATGAATTTTAAAAAATAAACAGGAAAAAAAATGGGATGAACTGGAAATCTAGGTACCTAGGTATTCTCACAATAGTGAGAATTTTATTAACCAATAAAATGCATGACTTTTTATAATATTGCCAAATATTAAACTATTTTATTTTTCATGTTTTTCTTTTATAAAGACCTATGAAAGAAGCCACTTGGCAAGGAATTAAATGATATTCCAGAAGGAAGAGTCTTAAAACACTTGCAAAATAAAATTTTGTGTTGTTTTAATTAAGACTGAGGAAAAAGATGTCATAAAGCTTTTCTTTTGTGTCTTAGAGAGAATCTGCAGGCTCAGAAATTCATGAAAACCTAAGGAACTCATGAGTAATGAGTTCTGAAAATTAAAAGAGAGATGTTTTGTTTTGTTTATTTAAGCGGAATTTGGAAAGTATGTTTCATTCCCATGATTCCTTGGAAAGCATTTATTGCAACTTACATTTCTTTCTTTAAAAAGTATGCAAGTCAAATTATAATAGATTTGTGATAGGAAAGGGATGGAGAGAGGAACGCTCCAAAATATAATCTTTGGTTACTATTTATTGAAATGATACCTTTGGTTAATGGTTAACTAAAATGTATTTATGAATAAGCAATTTCATAAAAAAAACTAAGTTTAGATGAGATTTAACTTTGGCATTACCTTGCTTCATGAGTTTCAGTATGGCACGGATTACTCTTCCATGTAGTTCTTGAAGGTAGGGTAAACCCATTAAAAATATTTGGATACAGAAGGAAACTAGTCATCCTTCTCCACA
The DNA here is from genome assembly GCF_023721935.1 of Panthera uncia. NCBI lineage: Eukaryota > Metazoa > Chordata > Mammalia > Carnivora > Felidae > Panthera > Panthera uncia. The sequence continues at coordinate 25,341,703 of NW_026057580.1, read as the reverse complement.
ACTGTACTAAGAATTTTATTGATATAAATGATTTTTGATGACGTATCATATAAATTTATGTATTTTATGTCATATAAATATACATGAATATGTATTTTGAAGGTATATAAAATATATATGCATACATATTTATATTATATAAATCTAAGTGTCTTCAAGTACAATGATTTTATCAGAATTTGTTTTCATCATGCCCAACTGAAGGCATGAAAATCTGAATTTTTTTTTGTAACCAGTTCTAACATTTCCAGTTCTAAACTCTTACAGATTGGTAAACCCAACCATCTTCCCTTTTTGATTCACCAACCCCTGTCAATTCTATCTCTGGCATCTCTCTGGCTTCTTCTCTCTATTCCCATTGCCTTAACTGTGGCGTCCCCATCACTCCAAACATTACCTTATCTCCCTCAACCATGTCAATCCACCCTTCACATACAGCCTAGATGGGTTTTCTAGAAAACAAGCTCTCATAATACCTTCTTACTTAAAAGTCTCCATGGTTCCCCATTAACAAGATTAGGATTGGAGAACCTCCCAGCCCTGCCTTTCAAGGCCTTTTTCAATCCAGGTACTACCCAACTTTCCAAGTTCATCTCCTGCTCCCTCTGTCCTATAAACCCACATAATTGTCTTTGCAGCTAGACTGTCAGCTTTCTGAACACTGAAAAACTTTTCATATCTACCTGCCTCGGAAGGATCTTATTGCCCAATTCTATTTGATAGATTTTTATTATTTAAGCTCCATGTTCAACTCTTACTTTCTCTGTGAAATCCTATTAAATTCTCCCTCTGACCATTCCTGAATAAAGCTCTCCTTCCTCAACTGGAAAACATGACACATTATTATTTTATTTACTGCCTTGCTCCACTCACTCTCCTACAACACTTTGGAATGAATGCACTTCAAGTTCAGAGACTGGGTCTTACTCATCTTTGTACTTTGAGACCTAACACAAAGTGTAGTACATAGCGGTGATTCAATAAATATCTGCTGTTGATTACATTCAACTCTTATTTATGTGTAACAAGGGGTGGGGAAATGAGAGTAACTCAAAGCTACTATTAAAACAAAACAACCATCTCCTCTAAAATACCCAGGGGTAGTATACCTCTGATTCTGTCAGGCATTCTCTTCCCCAGTGGGCTTAATATTAAACCAGTGGCTCATCGGACCTGCTAGGCAGGAAGAGGGAATCAGAGGAGAGGATGAGTCTTGGAGCCAGGCAAATGCAGAGGAGCTGGCGATGGGGCATGCCTGGAAGACGACCTGGGTCTACGTACCTCACCAATAGCAGCTCTTAGAACCAAATTACTCCTCTCCTTCCATCGTGCACCCTCTCCCACAATAATCACCCACAGTCTAATCTGAACTTCCCTGAGAAGGTAAGACTTTCCTTAATTCTTACTAATTTCATTTCAGTTAATCCAAAACTTTATCAGAGTTGTCCATATATTTAAATGGTGAGTTGTTCTTCATCTTCTGAGCCTCCATTACTTTAAAAACAAAACTAAAAAAACATGTCTCAATAACAAGAAGGAGATCCAAGATAATATAAATAAGAGGCATTGATTTAGGGGAAAGCAGGATTTATAATTTGCTATTTTTCAAGTGGTAACTCATTACATGGTGGGAAATTGAGATACGCCAACCTCAACATGCATTTAGCTCTAACATGAGAAGTTTTTCATACAAAAATAATTGCACTAGATTCTCCTCTTGCTATGCCAAATTCCTCTCTCTCTCTCTCTCTCTCTCTCTCTCTCTCTCTCTCTCTCTTTCTCTCTCTCTCATAGTCTATATTAGTCTGCTCAAGTTGCCGTAACCAAATACCAAAAACAGGGTAACTTAACAGAGTTCTCACAGCTCTAGAGGCTGGAAACTCCACAATCAAGTTGATGATGAGGTAGGTTCTTTCTGCAGCCTCTTTTCTTTTCTTATAGGCAGCTGTTATCTCATAATGTGCTCACATGGCCTCTTCTTTATGTGCACAAGGAGAAAGAAAGACAGAGACAGTTATTCTTCTGGTGTCTCTCCTTACCAGGGTACTACTCCCATCATGAAGGCCCCACCCTATGGACCTCACCTAACCCTAATAACCACCCAAGGCACCCTCTCTAAATACCATCACACTGAAAGGTAGGGCTTCAATTAGGAATTTTGAACACATTGAGTCCATCACAACCCTGAATCCCCAAAATGAATAGCATTTAATACCTTGCATGACTTGAGCTCTAGAAATCATGTATTCTTCGCTAGAAAGTATTGCCACTAGTTGTACTACTTCCTTGGGTTTACAGTTATATAATAAAAGGTTGACATTATCCACAGTTCTTTTTATATCTCATATTGTCTTCCTTCCATTTACTACTGTTTGTTGGACTTGTCACACTAACTAGCACAGATGTTTCCTTCAAATTAAACAACACCACTCCTGATTTCTAGTCACCAGCATGATCCGTCTGCTGCTATTTTTTCACAATTACCAGCACGTTCCTTGAACTAGTTCCAATGGTGCTTCAGTGGTAATTTCTACCCTGGAAAAGAGAGGCCAAATATTTGCAAAAACTCTTCATGCAGATGTATAAAAAGTCCACCTGAGGTAGAATGTGTCATTTTCCTGAGTATTATACAAATGCATAGTACCTATGGCCATTAAAAAATAAGATATCAAAACGTTCTGATGTGAAACAAAATTGTTACAGAGATTCTATAGGATCATATTTTTATTAATATTTTAACAGAAGCTTTAAATTCCCTAAAGCAAAAAGCTAATTTTTGTTTGGTTTATTTTCAAAAAGGAAAAAAATTCTTAACTCGTGTAGCCAGCTTAGAAGAGACAAAATGGAAGGAAAATTGGTGAAAACAGGGATGAACCGTTTGAACTAAGCAGAGGAACAAATCCTATAGTACTGCAACATAAAAAGAAAAATCCATCATTGACAAAAGAGACTGTCTGAGGACACTGGTCTCCTTTGAAAGTCTGGAGAAGCAGTTCAGAATAACAATGATGGCCATTGCAATGACTACAATTTGTGCATTATAAATGGTATGTTTTTAATAAGTTCTTACATTGATATATCTCTTTGTTAGAAAGATCCTATTTCTCCCCAGGTCATTTTTCATGTTCTTCTCCCTGAACATAGCCTACTTTTTCTAGTGAAACAGCAATGCCCATATTAATGGTGTAAAATGGATCTGAGTAAAAAACAAATTGTGTAACATAGCTGTAATAGCTCTGTCCCTGTCAACTGAACTGCAATTGACCTTGGAGGAAAGGTTAGGTGTTACATCCCTAAGGATGCTCTTTTGAGCTGGAAAAAAATGTTGACTGTGGAGGTAACAACAGACTGAGGGAGATAGAAGGAAAGACGGCTGTTTACTTTACCAATATAGATGCTGGGTAATTCACGGTTCAAATGGTAATGCCAACCTCCCAAGGTAGTCATGAGCCATGGAATAGCTTCCTCTTGACAACAAACCATTCCGATTATACAGTGAGAGTAAACCATCTTTACTTCCAAAAGCTTTGCAACTAGGAGTGACTGTGACTATCTCTTTAACATGTAACAAATGTGTGTTGTTTTTCAGAGGAGTCCCTTGTAAGTTTTATATGTTTGCTTTCTTGGAGATACCATTATCCAAATCACTCCAGGTTAAAATGAGGCAAAACATTCCAAGTAGAAGTGAAAGCAAGTGAGACACACTTGGTGTTTAGAGAGCACCCAGGCCAACAGAAGCAGAGCAAGGCAGAGGAGAATTGCTATGAAAAGCAGGCAGAGTAGCAGCAGTGGCCCAGTACACAGTCCTGGGCTTGATAGGTCATAGAACGGAGTTTAGAACTTATTTTCAGTTTCATGGGAAGGCATCAAAAATCTTAACCAAGAGAGTGATAAGACACATTTAAAAATCACTCCGGCTGCTATGCAAAGAACAGATCGTGTAAAGGCAAGAGTAGAAACAGAGAAACTATTTGCTAGATGCAGGTAAGGTCATGGTGGCTTCCAGTAGGAGGTAATGATGGAGATGGTGGGAAGTGGTTAGATTGAGTTTGTGATTTGTATGTCGATGGAAAGAAAAGGAATAGCAGATATGAAAAAGACCAAAAGTGCATAAAACAGTAAATTCTTTGTTACGCTTTCAAACATTGAAGATATGAGATTAGGAGACTCTGACTCTTTCAATCCTTTACAAATATTTGCCTCCTCTTAAAGGACTATTAAGAAAAATATCAAGAAAAGTTGTACTATTTTAAGTTTAAAGTTAGTATACTTTAGTTCCATTCTTGTAAAATTCAGAGTATTCATTTTTTCATTTATTTCACAATTACTTGCTGACCACTTACTATATGTATAGTGCCATGCTAAGTAATAGAAATTCAAAGATGGATGAAAGACAGTACAGTTCTGCAACAGTGTCAAAACCACGAAATTGTTATACAGCTCAAAATTAGAAGCACACAGGGGCGCCTGGGTGGCTCAGTCAGTTGAGCGTCCGACTTCGGCTCAGGTCACGATCTCACAGTCTGTGAGTTCGAGCCCCACGTCGAGCTCTATGCCGACAGCTCGGAGCCTGGAGCCTGTTTCGGATTCTGTGTCTCCCTCTCTCTGACCCTTCCCCATTCATGCTCTGTCTCTCTCTGTCTCAAAAAAATAAATAAAGGTTAAAATTAAAAAAAAAAAAAGTAGAAGCACACACAAACTCTTATGTGCCACTTCATGGGAGTATCTACCACCTCCAGGTCACGGTGCACCCCAAACATGTATTTTTTCCATGTGATCAATCTGTGACTAGTTCTTTAACATATAACAAATGTATAAGGGATAAAATCATGTGAACTACGGGTTTGGGTTTGGTGTGATCTCAGAGTTGTATAAGAAAGAAACAGGGGAGCCTCAGGGAAGGTGTGGTCAGCTCCATTCCAGCAGTCAGGGAGGTATGTCTTTGAAGAATCCACAGTTTTTCTCACACGACTTCAGTGTTTTCTTCTTAAGACTGAGATAATAACACCTGCCCAACTACCTCAGGCAGTTGTTCTATGGTACATGTCATTTCTTCTCTTTCTGTAAGACCATCCTACAGTATTCCAATTATGGAATTTACATAATGTATCTCCTCTCAGAAATCTCAATGATCATTCCTGTCATTCTTATGTTGTAGCTTGACTCTTACACTTAAAGTCTTAAAAAAAAGGATGATTAAAGTTTTAGCCTTGTGCATTTCTACATTAGCTGTCCTTGCCCACTTACATTTTTACTCCATATTTGAGTTCCAATATTATATATCTTTTGTGCCATTGGATTTCAAGTTCCTCAAGGAAGGCCTTTGATGAATTAAAATATAGCTATGGTGTCTATATCTAGAAGGCTTAACATATATTAAATAATAATCATTTCAATATCAGAATAAATTAAAGGAAAGCACAAACCATTAACATTGTACCTTAGGATAAATTCTCTATGTAAACATAAATATTGCATTTACCTATCTCTTTATGTACATCATAATAATATTACTTTATTCTTCTCCAAAAATCAAATGTTTAGAAAATTAGTTTTTGGAGACCTCTACTTCCAGCCAAGAAGAAGCAATGCCCTGACTGAAACAATCAAAAACAAAAACAGATAAATAAAAGAAGCAAGGTTTTAAGACACAGAATGAGGATTGAAGAACTGTGATCCCTGAGAGACAGGAAACAAATGAAGAAAGCCCTACAGTTACCCAGCTTACTACTGGAAAGAGTTTCCAGGCCTGCGTACAAGAAGGGGGAGCATCAGCTGAGCCTGATGCTCTGTGAGTTGAGGAGACATGGTTGGGAGTCCAGAGAGACCAAAGAGGCTAGAGTACATAAGAAAATATCAGATAGGAGAGAGCTACATGAAGAGAGAGATCCAGAAAACTGCGGATTGAAGAGCACTTGTATGTGTGGAAACTACACAAATCCAGGGAAAGAACCATCTGAAATGATTAGAGGGAACAATGCCAGGTGTTTGCCCAGTACGGGAGTAAGGCCCATTCACAACAGCCAGACTCCAACTTCATAATGCATGGGGCATTGAGTAGAATATTCAGGAGGGTCTTGCCTCAGTGGGGAATAATTAGTCCCAGACTGATCATCACCCCAGATCCACCTAACAAATCATAAAAGCAAGATGAAAGTATCAAATTGATTCTAAGCAAATTAACTGCATTCCAGAACAAACTCAAGAAGATTTACAGAAACACAAAAATATCCAACACCAAAAACAAGATAAAATTCACAATAGATGGTATCCAATCCAATAGTATCAGTCATGCAAAGAAGCAGGAAAGTACAACCCATAATGAGGAGAATCAATTGAGTCAGAACTGACACAGATGTTAGAATTATTAGATAACAACATTGTAAAAGTTATTATAACTATATTCCATATGTTCCAAATCTAAGTGAAGACATTGAAGGTAAAAAGTAAGATCCACATCAAACTTCTAGAGAGGAAAACTACAATGATGGAGTTGAAAAATACACTGGATGGGATTAAAAGGAGATTTACATTGCACAAGAAAAGATCAGTGAACTTAAAGATATAGCAGCAGGAACTACACAGAATGAAATACAGAAAGAAAAAAAATTTTTTAATGAAAAGCAAATCAGTGACCTTGGACAATTTCAAGTAGCCTAATATACATGTAATTAGAGTCCCCAAATAATAGAATAGTAAGGGAAAAACAGAAAATATATTTGAAGAAATAATGGCCAAAATTGTCCAAATATGATGAAAACTAAACCCATAGATTCTGAACCCCGACAAACTCTTAGCATAAAAAACTTGAAAACAGGCGCACCTGGGTGGCTCAGTCAGTTAAGCAGCCAGCTTCAGCTCAGGTCATGATCTCTCAGTTTGTGGGTTCAAGCCCCGTATCGGGCTCCAAGGAGCCTGCTTCAGATTCTGTGTCTCTCTCTCTGCCCCTCTCCCGCTCATGCTCTCTCAATTATAAATAAACATTAAAAAAAAAATTTTTAAGAAACTTGAAAGCAAACACAGTAAGTTACATCATAATCAAATTGCTCAAAACCAATGACAAAGAGGAAATATTAAAAGCAACTAAAAGAAAACACATTACTTACAGGGGAACAAAAATAAGGATAATAGCATATTTCTCTTCTTAGAAAGACAAAAAGAAATTAAAATGAAAAAAAAACACAAACTAGGAGTAATTATTTGCAAAGTCTAGATCTGATATAGAACTTATATCTATATTACATTAAAAAAACAACTCTCCAAACCCAGTAATAAAAAAACAAACAACTCAATTTTAAAATGGTAAAATATTTTAAGACACTTCACCAAAGAAGATACATGGATAGCAAATAAGTACATGCAATGATACTCAACGTCATTAATTATAGGGAAATACAAATTAGAACTCCACTTATATACCACCACCCGCATATTAGAATGTCTAAAATTAAAAAGATTGGCCATATCAAGTCTTTGTTGGCAAGCATATAAAGGAACTGGACCTCTCTATTTCCATGCTACTAGTGGTAACATGAAATGGTACAGCCACTTTGGAGGCAGTTTGGTACTTCATTAAAAAGTTAAATATATAGGTACCACCTAGCTCAGCCATTTTATTCTTAGGTGTTTTCCCAAGGGAAAAAAAAAAAAAAAAAAGGATATGTCCATACAAAGACTCGCATACAAATGTTCCTAGAAGCTTTATTTGTAATTGCAGAAACTAGAAACAACCAAATTTCCATCAACAAGTGAGTGGGTAAACAAAATTTGGTACATCCATACAATGGAATACTACTCAGGAATAAAAAAGAAACAAAATATTGACGAATGCAACGACAAAGATACTTTTAAAATAATTCTGCTGAGAGAAGACAACTAGATTACATTTATATAAATTTTAGGAAAGGCCAAATTGTCTATAGTGACAGAACACAGAACAGTGGTTATCTGGGAACTGAGATCTGGTAGGGGAGGAGGGAGGATTTCAAAGGGGCATAAGGAAACTTTGAGAGTAATGGAAATGTTCACTATCTTGATTTTATGTTGATGCTTCCACTCGTGCGTGCATATGTCAAAACTTACCAAAATATACAGTATAAATATGTGCAATTTATTGTGTTCTCTTATACCTCCAAAAATTTTTTGATACTTAAATGTAAAAACAGATCAAAGAAACTAAAATTTTAAAAATGAATTTTCTTTTTCAGAGCAGTTTTAGGCCCATAGCAATATTAAGCAGAAAGTGCAGAGCTCTCTCACACACTCCCTACGCCAACACATGTATAGCCTCCCGCATTATCAACATCCCTCACCAGAATGGTATATTTGCTACAGTCAATGAACCTATACTGACTCATTATTATCATCCAACTCTATAGTTTCCATTACTGTTCGCTATTGGCACTGTACATCCTATGGGTTTAGACAAATGTGTTATGACATTAAGGATCACACGGAATAGTTTCACTGCCCTAAAAATCCACCTTGAAAATGAGTTTTTTACTTAACTTCTTTTAACACTTTAATTTTTGTGTGTATCTTATGTGCTAATGTTACAAACTAACATTTTAATCTTTTTTATGAACTCAACTGCCTTTTGGAAAATGAGTGAGTGATCAAAGAATATATATCTTGATACACTTGAAAAACTCATCTTTAAATGATATATGATTAAGTACATTTATGTAAAACTTTATTGCAAGAGTTCAGGAGTTCATGTTTCTTTTTAAGAATTCTGTCATTGCTTGGCTGATCTCCTGCATGCTTTAGGCTTTTTGACTCATTCTTGATGCGAAAAGATTTCATACTGAGACTCCCTGGTGGACACAATAATGAAGGTTGTTTAGTTGATATGTTTTTTTTTCAAACTTTACCACCACACTGACCCCCAAGTATTAAATCTCAGCATGAAGATGTTTCTAAGTTACATTTATACAACACAGTCATCCATAACACTTCAGGGATTTTATATTATGGTGTCAAGGTTATCTTCTGTCAGCCATTGTAGTTTTTCATAATCATTGGGTTCTAACATTATGGCTACTGCTTATAAAAACAGTGTTTTCAAAGATATTTCTTATCAAGGTTATGTCCAACATGAATATATGTGCAAATTTTCCTGTGCCATTATAAAATAAAAATCCTTTATTACCTCATTTTTCCCTGACTAGTTGGATGTATACACATGACATGTTTTATAGCTCATGTAATTCTTTAAATATCACATTTACTGATTTGAGAATTTCAGAAAAAATTTTTGAAAAAAAATTCCTCTGACCTTTCCATTGTATTTGGATCAAGATATTACTAACTTGATTTAAACATTAGATTTTATCTGCTATTTACATGTGTTAAACAATGATTCTTCATAATTTCCCATCTAAGGAAAGAAATGAAGGTATTAACTAATTAACTAAGGAAAGAAACGAAGATATTAACTATAACATGCAGCAAATTTATAAGCACAAACCATACCAAAATCAGAGGATTCTAGGCTAACACTCAAAAGTAGAAAATTACATGGTATGTGATTCATTTGATTTCTGGTTTAGAAATAAGACAATACAGGTTTTCAGGAAAACTGAAAATTGTTTTGATGTGTTTGTCTCAGTGTTCTTTCTTTTTAAAATTTTTTTAATGTTTATTTACTTTTGAGAGAGAGCACACGTGGAGGAGGAGGGGAGAGAGAGAGAGAGAGACACAGAATTTAAAGCAGGCTCCAGGCTCTGAGCAGGCTCCAGGCTCCAGCACAGAGACTGACGCGGGGCTCAAACTCACCAACCGTGAGATCATAACCTGAGCCAAAGTTGAAGGCTTAACCGACTGAGTCACCCAGGCACCCCTGTCTCAGTGTTCTTGTTCTTACAAAGTTTTGTTATAGGTCACAAAAGGTAAATAATGCATGCCTTCTATTCTTTCTAGAGGGAAAGAGGAGCCTTTGCAAATATTGGTATGATTAAGAGTTGCAGTAGCAAGAGTATCCAGTGTTGAAGGTCATCTTAGCCACATTGTTTTATTCCTGCTTGCTATAGGATTCTGTATTTTACGCATTTAGATTTCATTCACCAAGCCAAAGAATGGATTTCCACAGGAAACTCCTATTTTGCTTTCCAATAAAACTATTTATTACTTTCCTAATACATGGGTTTAGCACATCTAAACATTTTTAAATGGGGAGTCTAAAGAATTCTGAGCTAAGGTTAACTACAAAGCAGCACAATGAATTAATACCACTCTTTTATCCAGACCAAATTATATATCAAATCCTTGGTGTTTTTAACCATTATGATAACATGTATTTCTTGGTGTTGGCATTCTTGGTGGTAAAAACTGAGTTCCCAAATATGGCCTGAAAGTAGGAGAGCATTAAATGGCATAAGGTAAAAAGAAAATTAGATACATTTTAAGTTATAACAAATCTAGAAGTCAAAGATCACTACTAAAATTTACCTATAAACTTGCTTACCAGGCTGGTTAAACAACAGTGATGTGTAGGACACTTTATAGAGAAAGGATACTAAGGGTTCTCAGAAGAGGCTTTCTTTGGATGCTGGCAATGTTATGATCCCTGAGAGTTGAAGGCTAGAGCAGGAAATACCTAGGAAATGGACATCTTCATAAGAAGAAGAAAACTTGGGGATTACAATTAAGGAAATAAGTTTAATGCCTGATTTTATCAACTAATGTTTAATATATGTAAGTTATGACTTCAGAGTAAGTGAGAAAAGACATAATTGAGGCCACCAGGGGCTGCTATGTACCTAGAGTCCAGGAGAGCAGAGATTAAACAACTTCTAGGATCAGAACATGAGCGTCAGGAAGATCTTTGGGTCTTTGAGAAAGCTCCGATGAAACACTTTATACATGTTCAGTCATCATAAATAGGTAGAAACTTTTGACAATATGCACATCACTCATAATAGAGAAACACAAGTGATAATTAAAATAAGACACCTTAGGTTGTATCAACTTGGAAGAAATTAAAGTTCAATGTTTTTAATGCATTGCTGATAGAATTATAAATTTCTACAGCTTCTAGGAAAAGCAATTTGGCAATATGTGTCAAAATTACAAGTGCCCATACCCTTTGACATAGAAATTCCACTTGTAATAATTTTTCCTACACATATACTCACAAGTGTGCACAATGACCTATTCATCTGATAAATACTTGGTGAGCACCAGCTGCATTGAGTTTCCATTCTAGGCACTCAAAATAGAGCAACAAACATAGTTGAGTCTCATGAAGCTTATGTCGGTTGGGGAGATGGGCTATAAATAAATAAATACAGAATATGTCAAGCGGTGGCATGAAGAAAAAATAGGGTAAGAAGAGTAGGAAGTAATGAGGGAAGGATTCTATTTTATATGAGGGAAATAAGGAGGTGACATTTAAATAAATGAAATGAGGGAGCAAGCTATATAGATACATATGGGAAGAGTGTTCTAAATACACGTCATCATAGCATCATTTGTAAAAACTGGAAAACAACCTACATATCATCAATAGGAGCCTGATTGAATAAGTTAGATACAGATATAGCATATAACATATATGGCTTACAGTTATCTATGTATAAGCACAGAGAAGAAAATGATAAAGTGATTATTGAAGAGTACTGGGTGGCTGGGGTACTGACCTATTTTTTCATTGAATCTCTGTTTAGTCCTTCAAATTTTGCACCACAGGAATGTAGTTTCAGCTTCATATATAAAACACCACAATGACATGGTTTACATTAAATAAATGTCTAAATTTGACTAAGGTAAAAATATCCATCCTGCTTAAAATATTTCTGGGAGTTATGGGAATCCCAAATGATAGTATTCTGCAACGTAAAATACCTGGAGAAATTTATACACAAATACATGTCACATGTGTTACACTAAGAGTATTTCTGGCCTTTCTGATAAAGACAGGCCCTCAGCAAAGGGAAAAAAACGTACCTTCTGAAAGAGCAATTCAAACCACACATCATCATCCGTGTCACTAAACAGGACTGAATGTCACAGATCCATAGTATGTTGTCAGATTTTTTAAGAATTTAGGGGTGCCTGGGTGGCGCAGTCGGTTAAGCGTCCGACTTCAGCCAGGTCACGATCTCGCGGTCCGTGAGTTCGAGCCCGGCGTCAGGCTCTGGGCTGATGGCTCGGAGCCTGGAGCCTGTTTCCGATTCTGTGTCTCCCTCTCTCTCTGCCCCTCCCCCGTTCATGCTCTGTCTCTCTCTGTCCCAAAAATAAATAAAAAACGTTGAAAAAAAAAAAAAAGAATTCATATTAGCACTCTCTTGTATGGAAAACATTCTGTACATTTTGCCTGTTCCACATTTGAATGAAAAATGGTCATAAAGCAAAGGCAGGCCTAAAACTGAAAACAAATTCAGGCCAAAAAACTAGGACAACAAATCAGAACAAATACACCAGCACCGAACTCGGGGTCCTCATGAAAACCAATGCTAAAATAAACTCAACACATTCAATTTCCCTGTATTTTCCTCGATTTTATGGAAGAATATGAATTCATCGGGAAGCCATAGACTTGCTACAGACAGGTAAGTTACAGAACAGAAGATAGCTTTAATTACAGGGAAAATTCCAATATTTAACTGGTAAACCTGGCTTGTGCTGACTTCCTCTTATGGACCAGACGCACCACACCCTGACGGCTGTAACCACTGTCCCCAGTTGACCTAATCAGCCACTCAGGTGTGAGAATGGCAATATAAGCAGAGGCCGGGCAGGGAGAAGTACCAGCAGGCACATTAAAAGGGCCGTGGCTATACACAAATGGATCTGGACGGTCTGTTCCCCAGCACCCTTCACCAGTATCTCGCTGTACCCTTCCCCCACTGCCAATAACTCCAGCTTGAAAAGACTCCGTATTGAACACCTGTGGTAGGCAGAATTTCTGGGATTCTACTCATTTTACTTAACTATTTTCAAATCTGAGGTAAAGAATTATAAAATGTACAGATGATTTTGAGGCTAGGGTGATTGTGGTTTGGGGGGAGGGGGTGAGAGGTATCCTTTTGCCAAAGTGTGTTATTGCAGTTTGGGAGAGCACTATCCCGTAAGCTATTCATTTGTGGTGGTCAACAGTGTTCAACAGTTATATTAAGTTTGGACTCAGGAGGCAAGCTCAGAATTTGCTGCCTTTACTACGTCTCTGTTTTTGTTATATACATGTTCAATTTTTCCTGGTGTTTTAGCAAGCAAAACTGTACCTTTGAGTCAATGTGAGACACACACAGAAACTACCTTTCATGTGGCATTCCCAGTAATTGACCGGAGTGGCCATTGCACTGGTCTGCTCCTCTTCTCAGAACATTCTCATCTTCCTTCAGTTACATCAAGCCGCATCAAAGTAAACCACCAAAATCAGTCTGAGATGCTTTCGAGTCCTTTCTATCTGTTTTTTCAGAGGTCAAAGTATAGTTGTATGATACTATTTTCTCTAGCCTGGTCACCACACCATATAACCAAGTGAGTGACATGTTCTGGCATAGATCTAATCCCAAATCCTTTTCATATGTCAGAGAAATCAGTGAACCATGAATGAAATGGATGGCTGTCAACTTGTACATTTAATAAACATTGCTTCATAATAACATTAGCTGATGTAACACCTGGGTGGCTCAGTCAGTTAAGCATTAGACTCTTGGTTTCGGCTCAGGTCATGATCTCACAGTTCATGAGATAGAGCCCTGCATTGGGCTCTGCGCTGATAGGGTGGAGCCTGCTTGGGATTCTCTCTCTCCCTCCCTCTCTACCCCTTCCTGCTTGCATTCGCTCTCTCTCTCTCTCTCTCTCTCTCTCTCTCTTTCTCTCTCAAAATAAACTTTAACACTAGCTGAAACTGCTATAATAGTTTTATTTTGTTGTTTTACTACATAAACATATGGCAGTACAGGATTCGTTTGTGAAAAGAGAAAGGTGTAGAAGACAAAGGAACTGACAGTGATGGTGGGGAGAGTTTCCCAGAAGCAAATAGTTGAAGATTAAAAAGGCTCCTCTCTAAAAGCATCCCTTTGCAATCCTGACAGTTTCAGTGATGATATCGACATTACGTTGAACATTTTCACCCTCAAAACTCCTTCCCAGACTGTACTGCACAGCCAGCACATCCGAACATGTGGGACCAAAGACAAGGGGAGCCCTAGTCTTGCTCATTGCTCCTGGAAATGACCCCACAGAGAACAGATCTAGCTAGGCTGTAGGAGCATCATTGCTTCTACAGAGTCTCACAAACTGTTTCAGGATTTGGAAGCTTGTGCTGTTCTGGGTCTTTTTGTTTCCTGCGCAGATGTAGGTACACATGGTAAATAACAATAATCCCCGCACTGTAAAACTGAAGTTGTAGCTTTTTTTCAGACAGCGTTCTGTACAAATCTGTTTCCAAGGCAATTGGAGTTTTATGTCTTAAAACTCAAGAACATGTAGTAGAATCTTATTGATGGATATTTCATCTTGAGTACAAACTTCGAGTTGCTAAAAAGCAATGTAGGGTATTTATCAATAAAAGCTTATTAGATAAACTTGGAATCTATTTGTGGTAAGATCTAAGCATGCTCTCTGTTTATATCAAAGAATTTGTAGTGGTGATACAAGAAAGGACAATTGAAGAAAAAAGGAAGTGAAACTCTTAATGACAAATAACTGTGCCTACTGGTGAGATAATCAGCCAAGTAACAGAAGGGTCTACCGTGAATGTGACTGCTACGGATTAAAACACCAGATACAATAGACACGGTGGCTCTCACAAACAATTAGCTGTTAAGTGTGTGCAAAGAATGCAAGGGAAACTAAGCTCATTGGTTCCAAATATAGCACAGTAAATTTGGACCACACACACAACCTGCCTTTACCAAGCAGAAACAGCATGAGGCCATGAGCAGAGAAGAAACATACAGGCGCCTGTCAGAACCCAGTTTACACATGCCCATCATCATTTAAAATCAATTTATTTCTCTGTGGAAAAAAAAAGCTCTTCAGAATTTTTTAACACTCTGGATTCCAATTAAATGGTGGTATCCGGGGATGTGGATTAGAGAACCAGGAGAATCTTACCCTATCAGTGTATCATTATAGGAAAAGTGTCAGCCTGCTCTTTGGGGTTATGACAACTGGTTTGTGCCAGATAAACACAAAAATAAGACTAATCAAAAATTAAATGGAAAGTACTTTACCCTTCACCTTCTCAGACAACGTTGGACTTTCAAAATCAGATTTACCTGCTTTCATTATCTCACAGAAGCCCATGACTATTTCAAGGCTTTTCTGAACAAAGAAGCAAAAGAAAAGCATTTGTAGAGCAAGATGAGCCTTCTTGTGCCCCCCACACATTCTCTGGGCTTCTCACTTTCCCATCCATGAGAAGGTTTCATTGATTTGTCATTGAGTGCTCCCTGGAGTCCCATGAAAGCATGGAAAATGTGACCATATGTTTCAGCCGTGCCCTTGGTCGCGCAGCTGCTGACACCTTCATTGTCCAGCCTTCAAGATTCTTTAGTACATTTTATGTCTTAGAGACAGAAGTTATTTTAAAGTGATTGACTGAAGCAGAGCTTCTGGAATTAGAACAGGTGTGATTTGCGTACACATCTGTTTGGCCATAAAATATTGGCAAGTAAGTGGGGTATCCAGGCTCGCAGCTGCTTTCCAAAAGCTGCAGACTGCAGTTAACAGCCTTCTGAGACAGCAAGAGTAGGGGGTGAAATACTCTTTCATTGTAGACAACAAAAATTAAATTATCTGCGTTTTGCTTACAATTAATGGTATATTTCTGAATTTTTAATAGAATGAAGTCATCTAAATTCATGGTTTCTAAAATATCCTTTTCTTTTAAAATGCCCATGTCTGTTCTCTTGTGGAACCCATAGGGAGAGATGCAAATATTTAACGAACTAAACAATTTGAATCACACGTAAATGTTCCCATTTACTCTCATCATTCCCTTAGAATAAACCTCTGAGGAATAAATACATTTCTTCTAAAGAGGGAAGAGTATCCAGAGAACACCTACATGCAAACACTTGGAACCAGTCAGGCCATTCCACTGGTATTTGTCTCTTCTGTCCTCTGTTGTAAAGATATATTTTAATAATATTGACCAATTGTGAGATGGAAGTTTCTAGGAATACTTTATTAATGTAGTCAGATAGAGCTTTAGATTTTAGGAGTAATATATTAACACACGCTCAGAGAAAATAAATTTTAGCTCTGCTTCTGTAATTCCCCTCACACACTTATACGCAAATATTTTCTCAGGCCAGGAAACAAACTACCAAAGGAAAAATCATCTTGACTTTCATACCAAGATATAAGTTCTCTCCACAAGGCCAGTATTTCCATTGAGATAGGTTGCTTATGGCAAGATTTAATATTCATTAGAAAATCGTGCCTTGGAGGTTATTTTCATCTGTTTGGCATCTCCAAGGGAACCTGACACATAAGCCAGTTGATTTTAAGTAGCTTAAGGCAAAAGAAAATTCCTGGCGATGGCTAGATTCTTCAAATGCTATTCTTTCCCCAGACCACTATAAACGTTTGTAGGCCACCTCCCTTGTGACCATCAAGACCCTAGTTGAAACTACCAGGTGTTTCACATTGTAATCCCCTAGCAGTTGTGAAACATATATAAAGAACTGAGCACAGTGTCACATGTAAGATAAGACAGTGCGGCCAGTGCCCAAACAGAACTACTGAAAAATAAGGCCCTTCAGCCATCTCCCAAGGGCAACCTACCATGGCTGCCTAAAAGGAGAGGAGACTTTCAGAGCTCACAGATAAGAAGGCAAGAATATAAAGGCTGGAGAAAAGCTGATCTGCTCACCCCCAGCAAGGGCCTCACACAGGATGAGACTCAAGAACCATCTGAAGACCCAGTCAGTAACTAAGAATTTCCACGTGTGTGTTCTATTATGCTAAATACAGCAGGCCCAAAGTCATCTTCCTCAGCAAAACTAAATACGGACCATATTTTTATCTGGTTCCTCCAGTTTCTTTTTCCTCATCCCTTTCAGTTATACCAATACATCTTAAATTTCCAAAACTATTCCTTCATCAAGTTATCCCGCTGTTGGACATCTTCTAAAGATTCCTGTTTCCTTCAGGGTAAAATCCATGGCATTTCTAGCTAAGATGCTCTATGATCTGTCTTCACATTGCCTGTTTCTGACTTCTCCCCAAGACCTATACTACATTCTAGACTACTTATTATTGCATTCTTTTGACATCAAGTTCAGGCTCGATTCTAAGTTTTTGGTCCTGTAGTTCCTTTCACGTAAAATGCCTTTCCTCTCCTTTCTAGCCAGTTCCCGCCCATCTTTTAAAAAGCAACTCTTTATCAACATAAACAAGGGAGTTTTTCTGCCCAATCCTGACTTTTAAAAAAAAAATTTAAGGGGCGCCTGGGTGGCTCAGTCAGTTAAGCGGCCGACTTCGGCTCAGGTCATGATCTCACGGTCCGTGAGTTCAAGCCCCACGTCGGGCTCTGTGCTGACAGCTCAGAGCCTGGAGCCTGTTTCAGATTCTGTGTCTCCCTCTCTCTGATCCTCCCCTGTTCATGCTCTGTCTCTCCCTGTCTCAAAAATAAATAAAACGTTAATTTTTTTTTTAAATTAAGGTTTATTTATTTATTTTGAGAGAGACAGAGACAGCATGAGTGGGGAAAGGGCAGAAAGAGAGAGGGAGAGAGAGAATCCCAAGCAGGCTCCACACTGCCTGTGCAGAGCCCCATGCGGGGCTCAAACTCACGAAACTACCAGATCATGACCTGAGCCGAAATCAAGAGTCTGACGCTTAACTGACTGAACCAACCAGGCACCCCGATCCTGACTTTTTTAACCTTCACCCTCACCTACCTACATGACTCATTTTGACTGTTCGTATATTACCATCCATTCTTACATGATTTATATTTCTAATTATATTGGTTCTTCCTAAAGAACAGGTACTATTTCTTACATTTCTCCCTTAGCACTGAACATAGCAGGCACTTGATAAATACTTATAGGAGAACACATGAACCAATGTGCAGTTTGATCTTACATGGAGTAAAGAACAGAGAAGAGGTCAGGAGTCTAAGCTGAGTTAGGTCTGCATGGTTCCTGTTAAACCCTAATTGCCATTGCTAAATGTCCATGTTAACTCCAAATCCTTAAATACATTGTAAAAGCCAATCAAATGTAAAATTACTTCACAGGAAAGAAATGTGAGAACAAAAGTATCACTGGAGCACCTATTTTCATCTAACATGTTTAAAACCAAACTAATTTTGTCTTGTATAAATCACGGCATTATTTCCTAATATTATATATAGGAGGGAAATATATATTAAGGAATTGCGTGTGACCAAAATAAAAACCCTGGAAGGACAGCAGATACATAATCATTTTTTTTAAAGTATTTTCATGTCAAAAATTAAAAACTCTGTTTATGGGCAACAATTTCTGGTCAAATCATCATAATATATAAATATGAAAATAGGTCAGTGATATCTGTAGAATATAAACTATTTTAAACTCTTCAGTCACCTGAGAAATATCAAATTGGCAAAATTGCACTTAATAAAAAATATGTGTTTACTTTGTACAAGGCCCTGTCCTGTGAATATCCTCATTTAATCTTCTCAACAAATCTATGAATTAGACACCATTATTCCCATTTTATACCTGTGCAAACTGAAGCCAGAGAGATTAAGTAACTTGCCCAAAGTCACACAGCCAGTAGAGGGCAGATCAGGATAGGCATCCAGGAGTCTAACTGCACTTTGAGAACAACCCATGTGTCCATTTCCTTTATCCAAGCAGGAGGTATTAATAATGATGCCTGACATCATGATCCATGATGACCCACGGTTGAAAGATGAATCCTTACTTAGTACAGAGGAACAGAAGATTTTGTACATTTTCAAAATATTAAAATCCTGGCTAGAATCTTTTTAACACTTGTTTTATTGTTCATTTCAGCATCATTATTGCCTTATTCAACAGATCGAATGGACTTCTAATCCCTTCACCAGTTTATGAAGAACTCAGTTAAGAAATAGAAAGCATCCCTACTGATATTTTAATCCCTGCTGAAACATAAGAGAAAAATAGCAGATATAAAAAGAAGAAAAACAAAATCCTTGAAAGGTCTGTTCTCTGTGATAAAGTGTAATACAATGAGCCTCCTCAAGCCAATAGCCTGGAAAGAAAATTTCAGCTTTTCAAAGGACCATATTTGATGTTCAGTTGCCGTATAAAACTCACAGAAATGCAGTCTTATACACATTAGAGTGTGACCTTAGGGAAGCTAATTTATTTGTGGATCTGTGTCTTCATCTGTCAAGCGAAGAGACAGATGGTTTCTATTTACATCATTTATTCCTTAATGTGCTTTTATATTTATTTCTTACATTTGCGTTAATTTATAAAGAATTTGAAATAATTGCATAAGCTATAAATATTCCTACATACCTAAGTAATGATTTAGTGAGTTGATGGTGAATTTTTTCTTTTATTGCTTTATTTTTTATTTTGAAAAATTGCAAAGCTGTAAGAAATTGAAACAATAGTTGAACAAAGATTATATGTCCTTCACCTAGATCCACCAGTTGTTAAAGTCTTCTTCACACATTTTGCTTTGTCTTATTGCCCTCCTGCCCTCCAACTCTCACACACACAGACATATCCAGTTCTGGACAAAACCATTACAAAGGAAGTTACACTTTGCAACTAATTACATCCCATAGGTCTCTTAAGAACAAGAACATTCTTGGGGCACCTGAGTGGCTCAATTGGTGAAGTGTCTGACTCTTCATTTTGTCTCAGGTCATGATCTCACAGTTGATGAGTTTGAGCCCTATGTCAGGCTCTGCATTGACAGCACAGAGCCTACTTGGGATTCTGTCTCTCCCTTTCTCTGCCTCTCTCTCTCTCTCTCTCTCTCTCTCTCAAAATAAATAAATAAACTTAAAAAAAAGAGAAAACAAGAACATTCTGTTGCATAAATACATCAATTACATACCCAAGAAATTTAACATTGATACAATATTGTTTAATACACAGTCCCTATTCAAATGTCTCTGTCCACAAAGATGTCCTTTCTAAATGTGTTTTTAAAATTGAAGATCCAGTAAAGAATTATACACTTCATTTAGTTGTCATGGCCTTTTGCTTTCCTTCAACTTAGATAGTATCCTGCTGTTGTCTTTGTTTTTCATTGCACTGACATTTTTTGAGGACTCCAGGACAGTAAGTCTTAAGAAATGTCCCATAATCTGGATTTGTCTGATTGTTTCCTTGTGATATCAAGTATTTTCGATATTCAGTATGCAATAATCCATTACTATCATGATTTTTTTGATGCTCATAGTGTTTCAAATTTAGCCAGTCCGGTGGTTGTTCTGTGGTCTCCAACATGCTCCCGTTACTTTCTCAGCACTTCCTTGCTTTCTGATGTTCCAGGTTTATCTTCTGCTCTCTCTCAGGGCAAGAGCTGAAATCACCCAATACACCAAAAATCCTGGTTCTGTTTCGTGGGAATGGTATTTAGAAACTAATATCTCAGTGCTTGCAAATGCCATTTGCATCCTGGCCCTTTCAGTGGACAGAACTAGGAAAGAGAATCTGTTAAAATCATAAGCTCACTAAAATAGATGATCTGTTTGGAGTTTATGATTGATGCATGTTTTGAATATGAACTCTATTTTTTTCCTTTCTCAAGATTATCCTATTGTTCCAACACTTCTTTTGTACAGTAAGTTAATATACAATTTTATCATATACTTATTTTCTGTATTTACTTGGGTCTCATTTCTGTACATACTTTGTTCTGGTTTTGAACTTTCTATTCTTTTCCAGTGGTCTATCTATTCATATGCCAGTATCCATATTCTTCATTCTCTTTTATGGTGATAAGAACACTTGACATGAGGTCTACTCTCTTAAATGTTTAAGTGTGCAATGCATTGTTGTTGACTATAGGTACAATGTTGCAAATCAGATGTCTAGATCTTATTCATCTTGCTTAACTAGAAGTTTATGCCTGGTAATTAGTAACTGCTCATTTCCTCCTCCTTCCAGCCCCTAGCAACCACCATTCCACTCTTCCAGCCTATGAAATTATTTTTAGATAACTCATATTTGGAGAATAATGCAGTATTTGTCTTTCTGTGACTGCATATTTCACTTAGCCTAATGTCCCTCAAGGTTCATCCATATTGTTGCATATTGCAGAATTTCTGTCTTTTTTAAGGCTGAACAATATTCCATTGTATGTATAT
Organism: Panthera uncia; assembly: GCF_023721935.1. Taxonomy (NCBI): domain Eukaryota; kingdom Metazoa; phylum Chordata; class Mammalia; order Carnivora; family Felidae; genus Panthera; species Panthera uncia. The sequence goes on along the minus strand of NW_026057580.1, from coordinate 25,320,435 downwards.
GCTACGTTTCCTTTATCCATTCATCTATCATGGGCATTTAGGTAATTTTCACATCTTGGCTATTGTGAATAGTGTTACAATGAACACAAGACTGCTATTATCTCTTTAAGATCTGGATTTCAATTCTTTTGGGTAAATACCCAGAAGGAAGATTGCCGGATCATATGGTAGTTACATTTTTTAATTTTTTGAGGAAACTCCATACTGTTTTCCAGAATGGCTGCATCATTTACATTCTCACCAACAATGTTCACATGTTCCAGTTTCTCCACATCTTTGCAAACACTTGTTGTCTTTTGGGTTTTTATGATACTAGCCATCCTGACAGGTGTGAGTCCAGTATCATATTCTTTTAATATGGAAGCTTTAAATGTTTCATTATCATTCTCTCCTGAATGATAATATAATCCTGAATGATTTTATAATCATTCTCTCCTCACTGCTCTTATTTTCTGGGATTTTGCCCCATGTGTATTTTTTCAGTATGAGTATTTTTATATGTTATTTTTAAATAATTTCAAATTTATACAAAAGTTGCTGAAATAATACAATGTCCCACATACACTATATGTACAACAAAAATTATGTGTGCTTCAAGGTAGGTGCTTTCATATTCTTCAGTGACTCTGAGCTATAAAGATTCTTCTAAATGACAGTTTACTCAGATTCTGGTTGAGTTATCAAGTCAATATCATATCCCTTGAAGTTTTTGCTGAAATTTTTAGGTGAATCTAAAAAATTATTAAAATAAAATTTTAAATTTTTAAGCGAAAATTTAAAACCAATTGAGACTATGATATATCAATATCAAAGACAATTTTTAATCATTCATAGACAACTTAAAAATTATTTCCATTTTTGTACATTGCCCTTCAACTCTTGTCCACATGCTCCTAGATTTTTTAATGTAACATAATAAACCTCTAACTTGAGTTGTTTTTCTTTTTTTTTTTTTTTTTATTAAGTAGGCTCCATGCCCAACATGGGGCTTGAACTCACAACCCTAAGATCAAGAGTTGCATGCTCTACTGACTGAGCAACCAGGTGCCCTAAGTTGTTTTTCATTAATCATATCAAAATCTTTCTCCAGGTTTATGTGTAATCTACCTCATTGTCATTTTGGAAGATTGAAAAATATTTTGAATTTTGTCAACATTTATAACATTACTACTGGGCAAGTTTAGTTCCATGCTGTGTACCCACATCAGCGTCACCTCCCACACCCCCAGCAAAGGTAACTATTATTCTAAATTTGTATCTATCATCCCCATACACTCTCTTTCTTTCTTTTTCTTTCTTTCTTTCTTTTTGCTAAAATGTATGTGTTGTTAAAGCAGTACCAGTACTATGTTGCATGTTTTTAAACTTTATAGGAATAGTATCATATTGTATGTATTCCCCTACAACTTACATTTTTCATCCAAAATTAGGTTGTAAGAATTATCTGGGTGGATATATACTGCTTTAGTTCCTTAATTTTCACTGCAATATACCATTCTGCTATTTGATTCCATCGTAATTTTTTTACACATTCTTCTGTTATTGGACATTTAGGTTGTTCTTAATTTTTACTGTTACAAATGCTATCATTCTTGTAAATACATTTTCGTATGCTTGTGTGGGAGCTACTCTAAGGTATGAATGTGGCAATGGATTCCTATTCCATAGGATATTGTATCTTAAAGTTACCTAGTTATTGCCATATTATCTTCCAAAGTAGTTCCATTATATTCTCCCATGACAGGTCCTGGTATGCTAATAATAGGTGCTATGATCTGAATGTTTGTATTCCCCCCAAAATTCATAAGCTGGCATCCTAACCCCCAAAGGTAATGGTATTAGTTGATGGGGACTTTGGTAGGTGCTTAAATCACAGGGGTAGAGCCCTCATGAATGGAATTAGTGCCATACAAAATAGGCTCCCAAGAGATCCCTGGCCCCAATTACTATGTGAGGATACAAGCAGTCTGCCGCCTAGAAGAGGGCACCCAAGCTGACCCTGCGGGCACCCTGACTTCCACCCTTAACACTTCCCAGCCTCCAGAACTGTAAGCAATAAATTTGGGTGTTTATAAGCCACCCAGTCTGTGATATTTTGTTATGGCAGCCCAAGTGGTCTAAGACAATAGGTATCTTTTGACTGGTAATTTTGCCTGATAGATATTTCATTTTGATTTTACATTGCAATTTCCTAATCACTAGTGAAGTTAAGCATTTTCTCATATATTTATTTAGCTACTTATGATTCCTCTTCTACAAATTTCATGTCCATTTCTCATTTTTCTGTTGGATTGTTTTGATCTTTTCTGATTAATATAAATATGAAGGAGTTATAATTTTTTTGATATCAGGTGGTGATTTCTAGCAAACTTTTTTTTTACACTAAATATTTTACTGTGTACTGCTGCCAATGTATATAAAATAATTACCTTAGTGAAACAATTTTATGAAAGTTCAGAGAGGTAGATGTTCAGGACTGACAAAAGTAGAAGTTTATGTAGGATAGCACATGTTATAGGGATAAGCTTTTGTACAGGCTTCAAATTTAGCTGTCCTCTCACGAGTTCATGAAAAGTGGTTTAGGAAACCTCCAAAGATTCATTTTACTACAAAAAGGAACAGACTTTCTGGGGTCTGAAGGGATTTGTACTTAACGATACTCCAGTTAGCAGGGGGTCATGTTGAGCGTTTTGCAGACAGAATTGTTTCAAATCTGCATCTGCCTGGACAACCTGAGGGCATCCAGCCAGCGCTGTTGAGCTCCCGCCTTCACAGCAGCGCTGTTGCAGGAACCAGACTTGGCGCTCGTGGGAGGAGCAGGGCAGACTCCTTGGTGGGTGTATGGATCAGTTAGGTTGTGGATCCTCTGGATCCTCGAGCTCCAGCAAACTCTTTTTTTTTTTTTAAATGTTTATTTATTTTTGAGACAATGCGAGAGACAGAGTGCAAGCAGCGGAGGGACAGACAGAGGGAGACACAGAATCTGAAGCAGGCTCCAGGCTCTGAGCTGTCAGCCCACAGCCCTACACGGGGCTCGAACTCACGAACTGTGAGATCATAACCTGAGCTGAAGTTGGAGGCTTAACCACCCAGGCACCCCTCCAGCAAACTCTTAATTGTTCAGTATTTATTAACAAATACCTCAATAGACATTCCTTTGAACATATTATTGTGCCTACATAAAAATATTTCTGTTGTATAAAAATAAGATGTGAATTTCTAGAAGTAGACTTTATATTTCAAGGGCTATGTGCATTTTTAGATTGCTCACCTAAAATTTCCATAAATTTACATTTCCATGAACATTGGGTGACAGTGACTGGGTTTCCATAACCTTAAAAACACTAAATCTAATCAGTCTTTACTATTTCTTCTTCTTCTGCATTGGCTACTGATGGGCTTTGTTTGTTTTTTCCAAAGCGATATATGTGCTTTGTTTTCCTATGACTTTGAAAAGGTGGTTTTATCATTCAGTATTAATCCTTTCTGTGATATGATTCAAATACTTTCTTCCAGTCAGTTTTGTCCTTCAGCTTCATTCATAATAAATACCTTTTTCAAACAGAAGTTTCAATTTTATGTCATTTCAAATATGACATTTTTTAGCTTTATTTTTTCTCTCCCCGAAGATTATAGAAATATCACACTGTACCACACACATTGAAAGAAATTTCAGACTCTTTAGATTTTAGAAACCTGCTCAGAAATTGTTTTTGTGTGTGTGAGGCAAGTATCGTTTTTAAAAATCATTTACTCATTGTTCCAACATAATGTAATTAATTGTTCATGTTTTTCTCACTGACTTGAAATCATGTATACATATACATGTGTATCTGTGTAGGATAAAATTTTTTACTCTATTCCTTTAGTTTATTTGCTTTTTCTTAAGCCGATACCATGCTGTTTTGATTATTGGATTTTATAATATGTTTTGCTATCTGGTGGGGTAAAACCCCAATCGAAAGAGGAACCTCCCTTCAAAACTCTCTTGGCTATTACTGTGCATATCCAGATGAATTTTGAAATCATCATTTTGTCAAGATCCTCCCAAAGGGATTTTATTTTCTCATATTGTATACAGATAAACACTTTCCTCAACCAAATTGGATGCTTAAGGGATCCTTTATGATTCAATTAGAAGTTCTGAAAATTGAGTTCTAGGGAAGAAATAAAAAGTAATAACAAAAACACCCATCAAAATCACTTTTCTTTCAAATGCTTAATAAACATGATCTCATTTCTTCCTTTTAACAACGCTGCTAGGGATGTTTTGTTAAACTCATTTTAAAAGAGAAGAAACTGAAGTTTATTTTAGGGAGCTTTATAGGCTGAGAGACTACCCAGCTGGAAACGTGAACAAGGCATTATCACTGACTCTGAAATTAGAACGCTTAACCCCTTTAGTTTCTCTTATCTCTAGAGCAGTGGTTCCCAAAGTGCTTTTCCTTGACCAGCAACAAAAGAATGCCTGGGAACTTAGAAATGCAAATTCCCTGGCACTACCCCAGACCTACTAAATCAGAAACTTTGGGGATGGAGTCTAGCAATCTGAGTTATAGAATACCTCCAGGTATTCTGAAGCAGGTAAAGTTTGAGAACCACTGATCTAGAATCTAAAGACTGAGAGTAATAAGAAGAAATATTGTGTAACAATAATTAGTCACAAGGTGTAACAAGAAATGTTGGAGGGGGTGGGGACAGAAAAGAACAGCACTCCTTGAAAGGAGCAAGAAGAAATGCTACAGACTCTTGAGTTTTTCTATTAAATGACTATTGTGTTAGTGATAACAACAATCTCTACCTGGCTCAGAGGATAAAAAGTAAAACAAAAAATGTTTAGCTAAATAGGTCCCACATACTTTTCAGATCAGAAACACTGAGAAACCATTGAACTAGACGGAGCATATAAACATCTAAGATGTATCATCCCAGCTCTGAGATCTGCAACAGAGAAATGCATGAGTGACTCTTTGCTAAGACCCAAATGCCTGTCCATATGGATTTTTATCTCCTTCAGAGGTCAGACTATAAACAGGTCTGGGAACTGAGTGCCAAAGTTTTGAAAAACCCTAAGAAGAGAAAACACTGACAGATAAAAAACAATTAGGGGACACTGTGGAGAAAGACCAGCATAAAGCAGCGGTGTGGTTGGAAGGCTGAGGAGAAGGGCCAGTGGCTGAGGAAAGGAGCGAAGCCTACCAGAGTGGACATCGGAGAGGCTGAGCCAGCAGCACCATCTGGGGTGGTGAGGTGAGCCATATGCCCTGCGCATTTGGGGCTTTCCACAGCTGAATCTGATTAAAATGGGAGCAAAAAAATAACTTTTTCATTATTATTTTTGAATCGGATACATTTACCATTATTTGCAACAATATACAGTTTGGCCAAATTCACATTTAGTGAAATTAGTACATGGAACCAGCTGGATTTGTCCGGGCAAAGAGGACTTGGTGGGTTCAGGTGCGTAGCATCTTTGTAAGAATTACCTATTAACTCAGTGATTAAAGATAATTAGCCTTTCAAGAAGGTATCCTGTCAGGATTAGGGATAAATTCTTAGAGAAGACGCACTGTAAAAGGCACAGGCTTGGATTGAATACATTTAAAATATTCCCTGGGTCCTTTATTGGGTAGTGAGGTGCCTGCTTGGCTCAGAAAAAATTCACACAAGATTTTCAAAATCACCCTGCGAACAGGAAGACTGTTACTGTAGCATATCTTCACCACCCTCTTGGAATTTAAAGCAGTATTTTCAAGGTTTATTATTTGTATTGGTTTTAATAGGATTCTTTTATGAACCAGTTTAATGAGGAGTATTCAATTATTGCTTCCTGAAAACACTGCTATAATATCAGACTCCGTGCTGTGAGGCCTCTCTCAGTAAAAGTGTGTGTGATCTGAATGGAAAATAAAAGAACTATGAAATAGCCATCCTTTACTATACCAAGCTTTCTGTCTGCCAATGTGAATGAATGGTGGATAGATGCAAACATCTCTTTCTAGTTTGGTAAAACCATTGCATTTAAAAAGAAAGTGTATTTAAATCTCAAAATCCACACTGTGACACTTATCACAAAAAGACTTCCTCAGAGTAAGACTTTCTCTATTTCCTTTGACAAATCAGAAAGGATTGGGCAGAGGTTTTCTAAACCTGTGGGATGATTAATTAGAGAGGGTGCCCCAGGCAAAGCTCAAGAATCCAAAAACAAGCATGCACATTTAATGTGTAACGCTCAATCTGGAGTTTTATACTGGATCTAGCAACTTGGAGAATGTGCCCCAAGGCATGGCTCAGAGACTGTGCTAAAGAAATAAGAGTGATAGCCCTGAAAAAAGAGACCCAAATTGTTAATTCACTTTTAATCACTAATCAGAACCTTTCTGAATGCTTGATAAAACCATCATGCAACTTGAGCTGAAAATGTTGTTACTTTTATGCGTATTTAATTACAGCTATGAAAGCTCTCAAGAGCTCATACACATAGCAGATAACTTTTCATTTTTAGGAATGATGACTGGGAATTTTCAAAACCAGCTTAGGAGGTTCTAGAATAAAGCCATCATTGACATAATGGTTAGGGCAGGAAAATACATTTATCCTGACCAGATCAAGACCCTCTTCATCCTGCCCTGATTACTGATGTATCATACTCAGGCTTTGAACTTTTATGTGGATGGAAGAGAATTAATTAACTCCTTGTCACCCAAACATTTGTCACTTGATACTAGACAATTTCATATATGATGTAAAGTGTACCTCATGAAAGAATGTCATTAACTTCCATGGAGAGCTTCATTTAGCTTTTCAGTCTTAAACAGGTTAGCCTCATCCTTGTGAGAGAATAACGTGAAACAGAAATTACAGAACAAAAAAACACTTCTTTGAACAAACACTACACAAGGAATGTCTACATCAAAATATGATGTGAATAACTTCCTCTGAGTTCTGAAAGGGCAACGTTCCGTGTCTCCACCAGCATCAAGAAGTAGCTTGTTGGGAGTGAAGAGAAACAGCTTGACACCATTGCACCCCCACTGTCCCTCCTCCCTGCACCTGCCGCATCCCAATTCTTTGATTTTTGACAGTTGTCATTCTCTCAATCTTAGATGAGATGGCACACCAGTGCAACCTGAAAATAAATCTCCCTAGCTTTCCTACCCCTTTCCAGCTAGATTGCCACCCTCTTGCTCCACAGAATTTCTGGCTCTGGCATCATGTACATATTAAGTATAACTGATTTTTTTTTTTGCTATTATTGTTATTACAATTATTATTGTAATTGTTCCAAGGTGAGGTTGAGGATTCTCAGAACTTCCTGTTAACAGTTCTCTCCCTCCTGCTGAGCTAGAGATTACCACCTCATTGTGCCAAACTTTTAAGTATGTGGGGATATTTTTATTAAAATATTTTTCATATTAGCTTACTGATTTGGGTTAATATGATTATATTACTTAATTGAAGGGGAGAAAAACGGAGGCAAAGATGCCATGCACTTCCCTAAAGCTAACATCAAGGTAGAATTTACACGCCCTGACTTTCTTACTAGTAGTCAAGCCAGTTATAAAACAAAAAACACTGTCACTCAAGGAAGTGTTTATCCTGGGGTAAGAAAATTGATATAAATAAACTTACCATATTAGTGCCAGAACACTGCCCTTTACCACTCATTCATCACCTATTAGATTAGATTAGCTAGAATTGAAAAACATTCACAGGAAGAGAAATGCCCATCATCAAGAATATGGCCCAATGGAACCAGCCTTTATTGAGTACACACCAGTATAAAGGTACCAAGCCCAGGGGCCCTGAAATTTTCAAAGATAAACAAAGCTTGTCCCTACCCCTGAAGACTCCAATATGCTCATGTTGTTTTTCTGTCATTGGGAACAATTCCCACTAATTATCAGCAGACTCACTGACACCAGTGCAAATACCTCTTCAGATACTGGGTTATGAGATTGTTATAATCCACTCCTCAGCCTCTGGGACACTGATCTTTATCAAATTCAAATCCTTGAAATCATCTTTTTCTAGATAGATAGATAGATAGATAGACAGATAGATAAGGAATTGGCTCACATGATCATGGAAGTGGAAAAGTCCCAAGATCTGCAGTGAGCAAGGTGGATACCTAAAAGAGTCATTGGTTTAATTCCACTCCAAGTCCAGAGGCCCAAGAACCAGGAGAGCCAATGGTTCCAGTCCAAGGTCAAATCTGAAGGCAGGAAAAGACCAATGTCCCAGCTATAAGACAGGCGGAGAGAGCAAATTCTATCCTACTCCACCTTTTGTTCTATTCAGCCCTTCAATAAATTGGATGAAGGCTGCCTACATTGGGGAAAATTATCTATTTTATTAAATCTATCAATATAAATGTTCATCTTATCCAGAAACACCCTCACAGACATACTCAGAATAGTGTTTAATCAACTTTCAGTAATTCAGGAGCTAATTATTCAGGTGTTGTAACCTGATACTTAACCAAATGGTCTTTTACTAAAGATGATCAAATACAAAGTCCCTAGAAAGACACTACTCTTGTATCCTTCTTGAAAAAATTATTTGAAGACAAACAGAAGAAATAAAACTAACATCTCAAGAACGAGAAAGCTGGCATAAATGAATAAGCAGTGAACATAAAGTTCAATTAAAATGAGATATCTAAATAATTGTAAATCTGGCTATAAAACTAGAGGCAAATGTCAAAAAGAGAACGTTTCTTAGTAGAAAAAAAGTCTTAGTAACAATATAGATCTAAATTCATGATTTTATTAATAAAGACTGACAGGTAATTAGGGAAAAATAGAAATCTTCTTAAACAAAGGTTTCAAAATGAATCACTTCATTCTTGGTTTTAAAAATTATGGAAAATGTTAATGCTTCAGAAAAACTTAAAAATAATCACATACAAAATGAAAAGAAATATATAAATAATTTCCAAATTACTAAAGAAGATTGAAGGAAAATAAATATTTATTCATTTATTAGATATTCTTTTGACCAACCACGTTTTGCTGGCACTGCTCTGATTCATGGGTTTACAGTGCTTTATAATTAAGAGACAAAGTGGTGGGTAATGTCTCTTAAATTAGGTCTAAAAATATTTAGAAAAAATACTCTATTCATAAGAAATAGTCGTAAAATAAAACAAAGCCAAAAGAGAAAAAAGTTAAAGGTAAAAAAGTTAATACAAAATCTACCAGATCTTAAGGAAGGAACCAGCAGCCCTTTGGCCATCACACTGGGTTGTAGACTTCCTGGATGCCCCCACCCAGATCATCACCTTGAACATCACTCTCATTAGTCATAACATTCTACCCCAGTAGTTGCCAAAGGTGTGGCACAGTCTCTGAGAAGTACATTTTTGTTTCTCACAGTATCAGAGGACACTATTGGCATTTACTGCGTGGGGCTGGCATAGCAAAGAAACATCCTACATTCCATACAACTTTCGAACATCCAAATAGACATTAAGGTAAGTAAAGCAACTTTTTCAAGCTTATTATTATATTTTATTCATGAAAATCATTTTTTGCAGGATTTTAATATAAATGACTTTTGTTGATCAAGGAAAGTGGTATTTCATTTTCAGAATTTTACCAAAATTTGTTCACCATGTGGGAATATCCTATCAATATCAACTCAGTTCATGGAATGTGTTACCAACCAATATTCCTGAAATCAATCTGCAATTTAACTGTAGCACTCACAGAGATTTGAAATTTCGATACAAACATATAACAACTTTGTTATACTTTCTAGGATACTTATAGCCAAGAATTCACACATTAGAATTCTTATTAATTTACAAATATATTTATTTCCTTTTGTTTTTCTTTTGTATTCCAGTTAGGGCATTCTATTATTTTTTTTTTTAAATTATGTATGTTACATGTGAACTTCATTTCAGGACAGTAAAAGGGCTAGTGCAAAATATTGCTGTGAAAGAGCTCCACATTGGCATCTCTTAAGTTATCCCAACAGACCACGCTTTTTCCCAACTCAAGAGTTTTTATACAGGTGAAGTTCATTGCTCTCTACCATTCCCTCAAATCCTAAAACACCTACTACTCTGTCCAGAGGCTAACTTATTTCTTTCCTCAGTCTTCCCATAATGGCTGAAATGAAACCTTTGCTGTGAAGTCTTTCCTGACAACCCTAGTCACTGGGTTTCCTGTGTTATCTTCCATATCTTCATATCTTCATCTTGTTCATTACTTTCAGAGCTCCTATTACCACAGGTAATGATTGTTAGGCTGCTTAATGTGTTTAATATCCACCTCTCTGACTTAAAGCACAACTAAGCCCTTTTTGTTGTTGTTTACCACCATACAGCCAGGGACTAATACAAGGCCTGAAACATGGTGAGAGCTTGATATAAATTGGTTGAAGAAATAAAAAGTGTTAGAAATTCAAGGGAAAAACTGAAAGAAAAAAAACTTTCAATTTTATAGGGTGAATTTAAATACAACTCCCAATCTTAGAGAAAACCAGTGGAAGATAATAGAAAGAAAGAAAGAAAGAAAGAAAGAAAGAAAGAAAGAAAGAAAAAGAAAGAGAGAAAGAGAGAAAGAAACAAAGAAAGAAACAAAGGAAGAAACAAAGAAAGAAACAAAGAAAGAGGGAGGAAGGAAGGAAGGGAGGGAAAGAAAGGCAAAAATCTGAATAATATGATTAATATAATTGCTTCATAGAAATGCACTGAGCTTTGTGATCTATAGGATATATCTTTTTCAGTGATCTTGAAACATTTTGAAAATAGATCATGGGATAAACCACTTAGAAAATGTCAATTATTTCCATAAGCAGAAACTGGACTGCCCATATTGTATGGTCACAGTACAGTAAAGCCAGAAATTATTTTTCCATCCAACAAATATTCACTGTAGGCCTATTATATCTAGATTCTTGGCTAGGTATTAAAGATATAGCAGGAAACAAGCAAAATCTTTGCTTTCTTCATGCTTATCTACTGGTGGGGAAGGAGAAACAATATACAAACAAATGAGCAAAAACCAAAACAGTAATTTTTAAAATATTAAGTGATTTTCAACAGAGTATGGTTGACTGACTATGGTTGGGGTGTCTGGGTGGCTGGGTCAGTTAAGCTCCAACTCGTGATTTGGCTCAGGTCATGATTTCCTGCATGGTTCATGAGTTGGAGCCTGCTTTGTTAGCACGGAGCCTCCTTGGGATTTTTCTCTCTCCCTCTCTCTCTCTGCCCTTCCACTACTCATGCTTTCTCTCTCCCTCAAAATAAATAAACAATTAAAAAAAAAAACCTCAAGGGGCACCTGGGGGACTCAATCAGTTAAGCATCCAACTCTGCATTTCCACTCAGGTCATGATCTTACGGTTTGTGAGACTGAGCCCTGCATAGGGCTCTGCACTGACAGTGTGCAGTCTGCTTGAGATTCTCTCTCTCTGCCCCTCCCCACCACGTTTTCTCTCTCTCTCTCTCTCTCTCAAAAATAAATAAATAAACATTAAAAATAAAACCCTTAACCACTTAGAAATTTAAAAACGATCTAACTTCTGTGTTAAAGAGGAAAACAAAGCTGCCAAAATGCTTTATGAAGTAAAACAATCAGAATATTAGAAATCAAAACTTGGGGATACTGACAATTATGCTTAAAGGACAACTGCTGGTTGTAAGTGCTTTTATTATTTTAAGAAAGAAAAGATTGGGAAAAAAATACTAAGAATTTGACTCAAACCAATAGAAGAATATGGATACATTGAATGAAAATAAAGTGAGAAGATTAAAAGTAAATGCAAATTTAATCATGCACTTGGGTGGCTCAGTCAGTTACGTGTCCAACTTCAGCTCAGGTCATGATCTTGTGGTTCCTGAGTTGGAGCCCAGCACTGGGCTCTGTGCTGACAGCTCAGAGCCTGGAGCCTGCTTCGGATTCTATGTCTCCTCTCTCTCTGCCCCTCCCCCACTCTTGCTCTGTCTCTGTCTCTGTCTCTCTCTCTCTCAAAAATAAATAAAACACTTAAAAAATGTTAACAAAAAGTAAATGCAAATTTAAGAACTAAAAAACTTAAAAATAGTATTCTGACATGTCCATGTGACCATAAGTTTACTTCAAGGTAAATTAAGTGAATTTGGACTACTGTCACAAAAATTTTCAATAAAGTATCAGTTTGTGCACATAATTTGAAATAATATTAATCTTTCTCAAATTAAAATTTTGTGAAGGAGTATAATAATTTCAGAGCAAATTTTAACCACATTTATATTACTGCCCCATGGTATGCCATGTTGCGTTACTCACAATCCTTTGTCAGTATTAGTCTTGAGTTATGCAAGTTTTAAATTATGAGAGGTTTTAAGGAATAACTGCATCTTGCAGAAAACATGAAAGCCTTATATTTATAGATGCATGCATATTATATAAGATAGAGAAAAGACCAGAAGGGAGATTCCTAAGAGTAAACAATGGTTCCCTCTGAAGAGTGCAATTGCCTGGATTACTTAAAAAAAAAATTTTTTTTTAATGTTTATTTTGGAGAGAGAGAGAGACAGAGTGCAAGCAAGGGAGGGGCAGAGACAGAGGGAGACACAGATTCTGAAGCAGGCTCCAGGCTCTAGCTGTCAGCATAGAGCCCCATACAGGGCTTGAACTCAAGAACTGCAAGGTCATGACCTGAGTTGAAGTCAGACACTTAACCAACTGAGCCACCCAGGCACCCCTGGATTACTTTTTTAAATTAAAAAACAACAATAACAAAAAGCTTTGAAACATAACTAATTATCTATCCTCAGATAACCTAGGGGATTCTTTTCTTCTTCTCTGCAGCCTTGGCTTTTGTTCTATGTCTAATTGGAAGGCAGAGGTTGTGAAGTCCCAATCATCTTACTGCAGTGACATCATAGCTCAGGGATGAAGACACAGGCTCTAGAGCCACACTGCCTGGCTTTGAATGCTGGCTCTTCCTCCCCCCTGGACTGCCTTAGGCCTCAGTTTCTTCATCTGTAAAATGAGAATAACAATGGTTTTTATCTCATGGGTTCTTATGAAGATAACCCATCTCATAGAGTTGTTATGAATATTAATTGAGGTAATATACATAAACTACTTGAAACCGTGCATGGACCATCACATAGTATGGACTATATGAGAGCAATGTGGTTATCAGAAGGGAGGCTGGGAAGTGTGGTCTTCAGTGGGCTGACCACGGGTCCACTAACAACAAAGACCTTCTCTGTTGCTTAAAAATTGCCTTTAACTGAGTATGGTTGACATACAATATTACATTAGTTTCAAGTGTACGGTATAGTAATTCCAAACTCTATTGGTTATGCAGTGCTCTGCACAAGTGTAGCTACCATCTGTCCTCACACAGTACTATTACAATATCGTTGACTATATTCCCTATGTTGCATCTTTTACCCTCATGACTTGTTCATTCCATAACTAGAAGCCTGTACCTCTCACTTCCCTTCATCCATTTTGCCCATCCCTCCCCCACACCCTGGCAACCACCAGTTTATTCTCTGTGTTTACACAAAGATCTTATATTTTAAGGGAGGAACAGGAAATTGCATATTGGTAGCAGCAATCTTGGCCTTAGTCTACAAACCAAGTAACATGTTGCTAGATAACCCAGAGTTGTTTTAACTGTAAAGAGGGATTTTCTTCTCAAACTCGATTAATCTAGAGTTGATGTTAATATCTCATTTTTATTTTACATATGCAGAAATTGAACCTTAGGTTAAGTAATTTGCTGCAGATCACACAGCAGTAAGTAGAAGATGTGGGATTTTAACTTTCCCCTTTCTGACTTCTTGGTGATGACAGGAGAAGACACAGTCTAGAGGAGCTCTGGTGCCCATGGTAGACATCAATATTGACTAATGATATATTTTTGAGGTCATTTCTCCTATAATAATAATAAATTAGTGTTCTCTACAGAGATTTCAAGACAAAGGTATAAACAACAATGGAAATTCAGAGAATATAAACAGTATGTCCTTTGAGATTACCAAGTTGGCATCAGAAGTACATTTTTAAGTGATCATCCACTGGCAATGGAAGCCAACTCATTTGTTGAGCTGTCAAAACTTGTTTTTGTAATTGGATATCTCAGTAAATTTTTGGTTGCAAATAATAGAAACCCAGTTAATCCAGTGAGCAAAAAGGACAAAATATTATGAGAACATTGAGGTGTGCTATGGAACCAAAGGCCTGTTTTGGCATCATAAAAGACTGGGACCAGGAAGAGAAAACCCATCGGAGACCCAGACAACTGCTCTCCAGCCTCTCTCTCACGCTCTCTTACTCTCACTCTCTGCATCCATGTGGTCTCATCTCTTTATCTCTCAGATGTTGGCTTAATTTTTTTTCCTCTGAAAATCAATATGATTCAAGATGACCGCCCCATACAGGCAGCCTCTGTTTGGGAATTTGTGTCACCTCAGGCAAAACAACTGAAGAAGTTAACTAGCATTTCTGATGTCCAATTCCAAATTTCCAGTTAAAACTAAATTGACTCAGCTCAGCAGTTTACCCCTAGTCCAGTCCAGCCTGCTATGGCCAAAAGGCAAGAGTCGTGTATAAACATTGTAGGTGGGTAGTGATGGTGCCCATCAGGGGAAGAGGGGATTGAGTCAGTCAGATGCTCTAAAAATGCATCTACTAGAGTGGAATTTTTTATGAAAGACTATAAAGTTAGAGAATTGGTAAAATTTTGTTCATTTTTGTGAAGAAAATTATAAGACAGAGTTATTTCAAAACTAAAGAATGATAATTTGCCTGCAGTTCCTTTCAAAAAAAAAAAAAAAGACCACATTATAAACTGCACACCAGGGGCTAAGAAGACTATACAGGAAAGTGTGGTGTCCATATTGATTTTTTAACATCAGCACTTCTCCTTCATTTGAGGAAAGCTGGCATGTAATTAAAGGAAAAGCCCCAAGACCATTTCCAGAGAGCTCAGGATCATCCAAAAAAAAAAAAAAAAAAAGGGAAAATAATTCAACATCTCTTTTTCTACTCCTCGAATTTTTTTTTTTTCAAAGTAATCAGCTGAGTTCAGTTAGAAAACCTTTTGCAGTGTTTAGTGTCTGGAAACGGCAACAGAGAAGAGCTTTTCAAAAATAAGAGACTTCTTACAGTCTCTGAAAGGTATTTCCTACAGAATTTGTTATCAGCTTCTGTCCTGATGAATGTGAGACTGTTACCTTGACCTACTCTGGGAAGTTGTGCCATATGAGAAGACTATCATGTTTACTGTCTACATGTGTTAGTTCAGGATTAATCAGATGATCGCTGGGAATTGAAATGTAGTCCACAGCATGTGAGAAGGTTCTATCCTCATTACCCATGGCTGATTTCATTCCCTAAAAGAGCTGGTACATTTTCTGAAATGAGATATAGCTTCCAACTTTTGCCTACATTTGTGAAAGCTAGAAAAACTCTTCAGTAGTTAAGCCAATATGTCATCTCTGGATGCAGGGCCAGAAAATAGTGTGAAATGATGTGACACTTTACATTAGCCTCAGCTGATGGCACTTACAATATAAGGTGAGGGGGGAAGAATGGTAAACACTTATAGTGAACAAACTTATATAACATTTTCTTTAGACCCAATTTTGTAGTCATCACCAGGTTGTATAATTGTCAAAGAAAAGCTTTCCTATTGGAAACATTTCATGGAAAGTTCTCATGGTTACAAAGGTCTTCTTAGTAATAAGCCCTGCAGCTGGTATCCACAGGTCCTGATACCATCCTCTATGCAGTCATTATATTGAACAAGTAAGACTTTTAAGGTGCAACAGGAAATAACTCTATTCTTTCCTCCCACTACCCATTAAAGCCTACTCTGAATGGCTGCTTCTTTTCTTTCCCTACCTCTACAAACACCTGGTAAATCCTCATAACCTTTGTCTTTACATACATTATTATATAATATTGTATACATCATATTATATTATCCTTATTATATGGGTGTTTACATAAGTTAACATATAGCAACTAATAGTAAGTTACAAATACATATTTGTATTTATAACAAATTTGTAACTTCTTGCATATAGTAAGAACAAATTTACAACTTCATTTAGAATTAAAGCTTTTCTCCTCCTCTACCTCAGCCCCCTGCTGCAGTTTGCCCTGCTTTGGGCTGGCAGCCTGCGGTGGAAAGGGAGCATGTTATAGTCATCAACTTCTCTCTTTTCTCACCTGGCACTTCTCCCAGCCACTCAGTAGGCTACCTCTGCCTCCTCCACATTATGGTAATACAATTTGGGTGCTGTGGAGCTTGGCAGATGTTTAAAGCTGGGCTTTTTTCTCACAACACACTTTGTGGATGCTTTGAAGTCCCTTCGCATTCCACCATCACAGGATCTCTCTCTGTTGTAGTTCCCTTGACACAGTGAAAGCTGTGAATTTCTATTCTCTTCTCAGCCTCTATGCCATTGAAGGACATCTGGTATCCTTCCCTTGTGACTCTCTTGGGCAAGCCCCAACATAACCCTCTTCTGATTCCTTGATATGTGACCACAGGCATCCCAGAAGAAATACTCCTACAACCTTAGGAAGACAAACACTAGATGAGCAAGTTCAGTGCTCTGGTCAAATAGCATTAAAACCCCAATTTCTGAGCAGGTTACTACCACTGAAGCTACCTCTCTTCTCTCCACAGTCACAGCCAGATGCCCCTAATCTTCAGCCAAGTAGATATTTTTCAGGAATAAATAGATGGGAGAAGCATGTCTAGTTCTCCACAGGCGTCCATTGAAGCTCCTCTTCCTAGACTTGAGAAGAGAGAAAAGCACCCTCTTTACTCCTAGCCCATGTCACTAAGGGAATATAGACTCAAAACACACTGAAAGCCCTCTCCAAAAAATAATCTTAACACTCCAATTCAATCCTTCTGTGCCCTTGATAAGAAAAAGGAGCTAACAATACTCTACATGAAAAACCTGAAAGACTCCACCAAAAAGCTGCTAGAACTGATACATTAATTCAGCAAAAGTCTCAGGATGCAAAATCAATGTACAGAAATCGGATGCATTTCTATAAACCAATAATGAAGCAACAGAAAGAGAAATCAAGAAATCAATCCCATTTACAATTGCACCAAGAACTTGGGGCGAGTAGGTGGCTCAGTTGGTTAAGCATCCGACTTCAACTCAGGTCCTGATCTACTGTTCATGAGTTTCAGCCCCACATCAGACTTTGTGCTAACAGCTCAGAGCTTGGAGCCTGTTTCAGATTCTGTCTTTCCCTCTTTCTCTGCCCCTCCCCCACTCATGCTGTGTCTCTGTCTCTCAAAAATAAACATTGAAAAAAATTTTTTTTAAATTGCACCAAGAACCATAAAATACCTAGGAATAAACCTAACCAAAGACATAAAAGATCTGTATGCTGAAAACTGTAGGAAACTTATGAAAGAAATTGAAGAAGACACAAAGAAATGGGAAAACATTCCATGTTCATGGATCGGAAGAACAAATATTGTTAAAATGTTGATATTACCCAAAGAGATCTACACAAAGAATACAATCCCAATCAAAACTGCACCGGCAGTTTTCTCAAAGCTAGAACAAACAATCCTAAAATTTGTATGGAACCACAAAAGACCCCAAATAGCCAAAATAATGTTGAAAAGAAAACCAAAGCAGGAAACATCACAATCCCAGACTTTAGCCTCTACTACAAAGCTGTAATCATCAAGACAGTATGGTATTGGCACAAAAACAGACACATAGACCAATGGAATAGAGAACTCAGAACTGGACCCACAAATGTATGGCCAACTAATCTTTGACAAAGCATAAAAGAGCATCCAATGGAAAAAAGACAGTCTCTTTAGCAAGTAGTTCCAGGAAAACTGGACAGCAATAAGCAAAAGAATGAACCTGGACCACTTTCTTGCACAAAAATAAACTCAAAATGGATGAAATAACTAAATGTGAGACAGGAAACCATCAAAACCCTAGAGGAAAAAACAGGCAATAACCACTTTGACCTCAGCCAAAGCAATTTCTTATTTGACACATCTCCAAAGGCAAGGGAAATAAAAGCAAAAATGAACTATTTACTGGGACCTCATCAAGATGAAAAGCTTCTGCACTGCAAAGGAAATAATCAACAAAACTAAAAGGCAACTGATGGAATGGGAGAAGATATTTACAAATGACATATCAGACAAAGGGTTAGTATCCAAAATCTATGAAGAACTTACCAAACTCAATACCCAAAAAACAAATAATCCAGTGAAGAAAAGAGCAGAAGACATGAATAGACACTTTTCCAAACACATCCAGATGGCCAACAGACACATGAAAAGATGCTCAATATCACTCATCATCAGGGAAATACAAATCAAAACTACATCAAGATACCACCTCACACCAGTCAGAGTGGCTAAAATTAACAACTCAGGACACTACACATGCTAGTGAAGATGTGGAGAAACGGGAACCCTCTTGCACCGTTGGTGGGAATGCAAATTGGTGCAGCTGCTCTGGAAAACAGTGTGGAGGTTCCTCAAAAAATTAAAAATAGAACTACCCTACGACCCAGCAATTGCACTACTAGGAATTTATACAAAGGATACAGGAGCACTGATTCATTATGGAAAGAGCCCAAATGTCCCTCAGCTGATAAATGGATAAAGAAGATGTGGCTTATATATACAAAGGAATACTACTTGGCAATGAGAAAGAATGAATTCCTGCCATTTGCAACAACGTGGATGGCACTGGAGGATTTTATGCTAAGTGAAATAAGTCAGTCAGAGAAAGACAGATATCATATGTTTTCACTCATATGTGGAACTTGAGAAATTTAACAGAAGACCATGGGGGAAAGGAAAGGGAAAAAATAGTTTCAAACAGAGAGGGAGGCAAACCCTAAGAGATTCTTAAATACAGAGAACAAACCAAGGGTTGATGGGGGGGAGGAAGAGGGGAAAATTGGTGATGGGCATTTAGGAGAGCACTCGTTGGGATGAGCACTGCGTGTTGTATGTAAGCAATTAATCATGAGAATCTACCCCCAAAACCAAGA
This sequence comes from Panthera uncia, assembly GCF_023721935.1. Lineage (NCBI taxonomy): Eukaryota > Metazoa > Chordata > Mammalia > Carnivora > Felidae > Panthera > Panthera uncia. The sequence continues at coordinate 25,301,410 of NW_026057580.1, read as the reverse complement.
GCACTGTATACACTGTATATTAGCCAACTTGACAATAAATTCTATTTAAAAAGAAAGGAAAAAGGAACTAACAGTTGACTGGATTTTGAGCACATCCTTAGAAATCTTTCATGATGATTTAATACCTCACTCTCAAATACGGAATAGCTGGCCACTCACACTTGGGGCTGCAGCTGAAAGTAAAATTGATATAGTTTCATTTTAAATTGTGTTACCTGTAGGAACACGGGCAACATGGACAATTCTTCTTCCATAGGAAGCCTTTCAAGGGCCTTTGAAAGGACCCTCAAGGCTCTTTAGAGTTTTCAAGTACTTTACATCCATTATGGCATCTGAAATTCCTCTGTAAGGTAAGAAGGATAGATACTAAATGAGTCCCCCAAAGAGGTAGAAGTAAGCAACTTGTTTAAAGTTATGTACTAGAAAGTTCTTCTGACAACAAATTCAGTGTCCAACCATGAGCTGAAAATGTTTTGAAGCAAGTGGAATTGTCTTGTAAAGCAAGGTTAAAAGCCCAGTTATTAAAGAAGGTACTACCACCCCATCTATCAAACTATGAAGGGACATTGAAAAAAAACCTCCCAAATCTAGTGACTGTTTTTAGGATATCTAGGCCTGTATATTTTGGGAAAAGCCTTATTGGTGATATTGTCTCTGATATATTCCCCTCCTTCTGATGATTCCTTCTACTTCTTTTCTCCCTACTATTCCCATCCTAAACCCTCCCCAGGAAAACCATTCTAATAGGCCTGAGAAAAATGGTGGCATTGGATTAAGACAGTTCATCAAAAACTTGTTGAGATAAAAGAGTATCTTCAACCCAGAAACAACTAATTGTTTGGACAGACCATCCATATTTACCTGCTAACCTCCTAATCTCACAGTCTTGCCCATGTATTAGGTTGGAAGATGTGTAGAGACTAGAGAAATGCCCCCCCCCCAAAAAAAGGCCAGAGTCCATGTGATGGCTATTTATAAGAATATATTTAACTACCAAGCACTTTTTAAAGTATTACATAAACTAGATCAGAGATAAAGAAGCAGCTGCCTATGACCTTTCTCTGGCCCTTATATTTAATTTCCTTTTGTTTTTCTCTTTCAAGCTTTGCCTGTCAAGTTGCAGCATTAAAAGAGATTGAAGAAAAACAATCCTAGGAAATAATCTGGGTGCAAACAATTTTATTTGACTTAGGGATTCTTTAACATGTAAATCTTAACTCAATCAGAATATTCTAAAGACATGGTCATTGTAGCACAAGACCAAGGAGAGAAAATAAGATGGGGTCATTTTTAAATTTTGTGTGTGTACAGTAGAGAGAGTTTCTTAAGTTGTAGGAAGTGATAATTAAAATGGAATGATGTCAGTGCTTATGCATTAAATACAGAAGATATATGAAAATTTACTGCCTGGCAATGGGAGGCTGCCCACACAAATGTAAAATATGTGACCTTGGCTCTGATACTAGGCAACGAACAGAAGCTCAGAGGGCCTAGGGTGTCAACTGGTAAAGGTTTGAAGGAAGTGGGGGAGATAATACACAGTAGTGGAAATTTTGGCAATGCTGGCACCCGTGGTCATGTGGAAAACAGAAATGGCATCTGATGAAATCATGGATCTGGTAGGGAGATTACTGAACAGAAGGTTGAATGTGCCATCTTGCCTCTAGATGCCTATAATAACATACTAGAAAAGATAGGTGAACTTTTAAAAGAACTACTAAGTTTTCAAGCAGAAGTTAGAGAAAATAATCAGGAAACCAGAACTTGCTTGGTTTGAAAATAAGCATTGTTTTGGTCTCTCCTAACAAAATCTTCTCAAGGAAATAGCTTCAAGGCAGAGATCAAACCCAGGGTGCCATCAGTAAATCAAGACTCAAGGTAAAGATTTCAAGGCATTGTTGCAAGACCACTTCTTAAGACCTCAGAAATATTTAAGAATGTGCCTAGGAGAACTTCTAAGAATCTAAAGAGTATGCTTCATAGACCTTCTCAGTTAAGCATTGGGGCTTTTTAGAATCTTAAGGGCATTATCCCATAGCAACTGCACAGAAAGCTGAAGGTAAAGAAGGGCCTAAGAAAGAAATGTTGGTGTGGCTTTTGGCTAAAGAAGTTTATTTTAAATTAATACCTAAGAAACCCAAAAAGTCTATAAAAGAATTTCATTAGCTTGGACTGAAAAGAATGGAAGCAGTTCAAAATGAAAAAAAACACCTTTGGATTCCAACCTTCTATATGTAGGAAGCAGGTTGACAAACTACTCAGCTTTAGATACGGGCTACATAGAACAGGGAGAATAATTTTGGCAAAACCAAAATCTTAGTAGCACTAAGAGCCATGGAAAAGCCTTCCTAAGGAGCAAGACTGGGCAATAATCAAATAACTGGGAAAATGTGGTGCTAGATTTTTAAATTGTGATGGAATAGTGACTGCTATGTACCTCCCATTCCTTTTTGAATGGTATGATCTATTGGGATTACCCTATCTCTGAGCCACCATGGTATATAGGGGATATGTAGGGGAGCTAACATATCTCTTAAGTTCATCATGGGTCTTCAGATAGAAAGTCATTGTGCTTGAGGCACTGCACTTAAGGAACCTCATCCGCACCTTGCCCCCTGATCTAGAAGCTGAAATCCTGGACTTTAAGCTGAGAGAAGGGATTGGCCAGATAGTAAATATTTTAGGCTTGCAGATGATAAGGTCTCTGTCACAACTATTGAACGCTGCTGTTGTAGCATGAAAGCAGGCATAGGCAATATACAAATTAACGGGCACAGCTGTGTTCCAATAAAACTTTATTTATGAAACTATGTGGTGGGCCATAGTTTGCCAAGCCCTCATATAATGGGATGAACAGTACTTTGCAGGTGACAGGAATATAAATAATTTGTGACAAATTCTTTGACACTCCTCCCTGAGAATCTGGGCAGAGACTGTGGCTACTTAGAGAATACAGCACAGATGACATTATGCCAGTTTCCTCACCCAAGACTGGCAGCTTCTACTTCCTATCTCTGGGAATTTACTCTTGGACCCTTGAGCCACCATGTAAGAATTCCAATTACCTGCTGGACAGACATGTGGAGAGTTATATTATCTGGCAAAGGAGAAGAGTCCAGTGGAACCATCATGGTGAAAACACCAGGCATGTGAATGGAATGGACTCGAACACTCCAGATGAGCCTAATTAAGTACTACCAAGTGATCTTAGTCAACACTACATGAAGCAGAAGAATTACCTGCTAAGATCTGCCCAAATCCCTCCCCCACAAAGTGATGAGATATGATAAAGCAGTTGTTTGTTAAGCCACCTGTTTAGGTTTTTGTTGTTGTTGTGACACTGATAAAGGTAGAAAACACACACACTCATACACATACACATCAATACTAGGAACAGTTTAGGGACTATGAAGAATTTGTAGTTTGCTCTTGTTTTCATGATTTTTAAGTTTTTAAAAATAAGCCTGAAAGTTTTTCCCTTGACAAAAAAAGCAATTGAGAGGCAAATCTGGACTCAAATAAAGAGGAATGACATAGTCAAAATGACCCTTAAGAGAGAAGAATTATTTCTGCTGCTGCAAGAGAAAGGACATGCAAGAAGGCTGACACAGGAGCTTTACCAGAGCCCCGAGGAAAGTTGATTAGGATCTGGCTGTGAAAATGAAGGGAAAGAGGCAGATATTTTTAAATGTTACTCAAGAATAGATGCTTGCTCTTCTCACCTTCTGCATTTACATTCATAGAGATGTGAAAAGGTCACATGAATTGTACCCAACAGCAGTTAGACTGTATCTCCATTTTCCTGTTTCCATTCTAAATTTAAGGAAAGAAATCAGTGAATATAAGACAGGAACATTTTTACATTCCATCAGACTCATGGAGACAATATTTGTATTTTTGTTTTCAAACTGGATTCTTTTATTTTATTAGTCTTTAAAAGGCGGGAGTGTCCTAAAAAGTAGGCCATCTGCTCTTGATCTACAACAGCCCCCACCTCCACTCCCATTTAGACTTTGTTTTCAAACACAGATGCCAAACTGAAATTTTTTTTATAGACATTAAGTATTTCTGTCACATAATATCAAAGGTCACAGGCTGCCTCTTAATAGATATTTTAGGAACATTAATTGTCTCCAAAATGATTTTTTTTTTTGGCAAGGGAGGCACACTGTTCTTTCCAGCAAAATGTCCAGGTAATCTGTACTCTACTCTAATAAGCCATCTAGGACACTTGTCAAATAAGTCATTTGCACTGAAAGGTATCTAATTTACAAGACCCCAATTTTTTTAAATGTTGCATCTCTCTTTTTTTCTAATGTGTTCCCATACTGCAACAATACAAAGAACCTGTGCAGTAGGTGGCTTTTATTGTGCCCTGGAAGTTTAAATTCCTGCTCTGATTCTCCAGAAAGAGAGAGATGAGACATCTTAATGAAGGACAACAGAACTCATAAGAGAAACTAATGAAAAGAACACGATGGTGCCCAAAGGTGCCTAATACACTGTGAATTCCATTATAAATAAAATCTGATCATTTTTAGTTTCTTATCAGATGCATTCTCTATGCTTGTCTTTCATTCCTGCTGCAAGAAATTCTTTACTGACACTGAATTGGAGAAGTGATTATTTTCCCCAACTGATGGCTTTGTGTTTCTGGAAATATGACTTTCAACATGCAAATTGGATGCATCAAAAATCATTCTGATGCAAGACCAGAGCTTTACAACTCTTTTTACAATTTCAAAATGAGTTTGCTGCCCAAAGGAAAACATAAAACACACCAAAGCTGGAGAAAGAGTAACTGTTCTAAATAGCTTAGAAATTTCCTCCTGCCTGATGAACTGCTTTTATTAAAGAGTTTATTGTTTTTTCCCAATTTTGAATGGATGTTTCTAAAAATGAATGGAAGGTGAGAAGGCAAAAGGAAAGATGTTGACAAACTTGTAACCACAGTAGTTACCAGACTCAACCAACAGGAATGGTACAATAAACCAGGAAGGATGCCATTGACATTATACTGATAGCAAGTAATTACGTAGTGCTTACTGAGTGCCAGACACTACTGCAAACCCTTTATATAAAATAACTCATTTAATCATCACAAGAGTAATTCTAAAATCCATTTTACAGATGAGAAAATTGAGTCACAGAAAGGTTTAAGCTGCCCAAATAGTGGATTCAAGATTTAAACACAGGCAGCTCTGACTCCAGATTCCAGGCTCTACCTGGTGGCAAAACCACCTAAAACATCCAACTTAGGACAACTAAAAATGTCCTGTGGGTCTGAAAGAAATTGTTTTCTCCAGACAGAGAAGGAAGAGAGAGAGAGAGAGAGAGAGAGAGAGAGAGCGCAGAGACTCCATTCTTTTTTTATCTCTTCAAAAATCTTCACAGTTTCTTATGCGTAGTGAAAGAAATGTCTCCCAGGGTAAGTTGGTGTCAGGGGAATGATAAAACCAGCAACACCGACTAAGACTCCATAAATCATCTTCCAGGAATTCTGTAAGAAAATGTGACAACCGTCTGGTTTCCAACATCCCTCCTGATGCTTTAATAGACCAAAAAGTTTAGATATATTTCTTTCAAGTTTTTATAGCAAAACTAGGTTTACAGACAATTTGTTTGGAGGAAAAAATCAAAGACGAACGTTCCTGTATTTAGGTGGTAAATGCATGTTTGGTTGATACAGGAATTGTTATCATTGAGAGTCGATGGGGAACCCATGAAAGTTATCCAGTATCCAGCAGGTCCATTGAGTTATCATATAAAAGCTATAAATCATCAGGGCAGACTAAATTGCCAAATTGTGTACTATAGTTAGGGTTTTAGTCAACATGATGAACTTAGAAAGATGTCTGCCTGAATAGATTTTGTTTTTATAGCTAAATAGAAATCATAAGTTACTTCAGAAGGAAAACATAGTTACATCTATCTATTCATGTAGCACATGTTGTTTTCAGGATTTCATTCGTTCCAGATTACTATTTTTCTGAGAAGGAGAGATATGACATCTGATAATGTCTTGTTGGAAATAATGTTTAATTCGTTTTATTTTAAAAATTCCAATCACTTATTCTTCTTCCTTAAGTCAACTTTACTGTAGAATTTACGAACTTCTTTGGATGAATAGGGGTTCTTCATTTATGCATTTTCATTGAGCATCTATTATGTGTCAGGCACAGTTCTGGGGCCAGAGTCCAATTTCCATGTTAGAGATGGGAAGACAGAGAGCCAGAGAAAGGAAGTGCCAGCTCAAGGTGGCAGGTCCAAAACTAGCACAGACCTCTCCTCATTTTAAAGGCAAGTTTCCTCCCTCTCCGGACACTACCACACAAGAAGGATGACATTCTGCTGGGTACTGTGCAAGATATGGAGCATTCAGTAGGACCCTTTCCTCCAAAAAAATCTTGTAATTGTGGAGACAGAAGCACATTCAAAGTAAAACATAGTACAAGAGTTGAGTGCCAGGAAAGGCAATAATACAACTTTTGTTGTCTCGACAGAAGTTGACATTACTTATTCTGCTCACTCCTTCTGAAGCCCCCTCAGTCCTGCGGGGAGAAGAGAACTCATGTGTATTGAGCACTTACTCTGGGCCAGGCACCATGCTAGACGTATCACTCATAAGATTATTTGGTTCTCACAGATGCATCTAGGAAAAGAGACTCACAATAATAAGCTTCCCAAGGTCATAAGAGGTGGTAAGTATCAGAACTGGACTTGGCCCATGGTTCTCTGATATCATAGCTCAAGCTCTTTCCACCATAGGACACTTTCTCCCTTTATACCACATAGAACCCCTGGCGTTTCCCTTCCCTAGTCGCAGCAGAGGGGTGCAATGGAGGTTGCAGTGATGGCTAAGAAGTGGCAGCTGCTGTGCACTGGCTTCCCCTAGAGCCAGTGCAGTCAGGGATATCACATTAGGCATTACTGTATAGCACTATGGCAGGCACTGTTCTTCTCCATGCTGTTTGTGATCAAGGCAAAAATGAATTTTTCTATTTGCAGTAATATGGATTATTTAGAAATATTCAGTGTCTTTACCTCCACTTCCAGGCAAGGGTATCCTCACTTAACTAATGTTCAGCTTGGTCACGTGACTCATGTTGGTCAATTTTTATTGTTAGTAGTTTTGTTGTTAAGAGATTTGGCACAATTAAAGATCTCAAGTGTGCTCACATGGTTGGGCATGTTCTTTTTGGCTTCCATCATCACCCTGAAAAGAGTATGATCCACCAGGAGATAGGAGACACATGGACCCCCACAGTGTGTAGTCAGAATCAAGAATAACCATGTCATTTTGAGCTACAGAGATTTGGGTGGTTTTTATGCAGCAAAGCTAACTGACTCACTATTTTAGATCAAGTCTAACCATTGAGATTGACTTCTCAAAAACTTGCCTTTAACTTCAGCCATTCTATACAACTGGATTTTTTATTGCAGGTTGACAGACTAAGGTAGCTTAAGGTCTGGGACACTATTCTCAGATACTAATTTTGCAACATTTATTTAAAATAAATACAGCTAAATAGAGAGCTAGATAGATGATAGATGATATATATAGATAATAGGAATAGAGAGATAGATAATATAGAAAGAAAGAAAGAAAGGAAGGAAGGAAGGAAGGAAGGAAGGAAGGAAGGAAGGAAGGAAGAAGGATAGGACACAATAGTGAAATTGGAGGTGAGGTGGGTTTCGTGTGCACGTTTGTATGTGTTGTGGTGTTAAGAAAAACTACAGCATCTGTACAAATAATGTCTGCTTCATTTTTGTGAATAATGTACTTTGCTTGACCATTTTAGGAACCACACCTGGTGACATTTAATATATTTATGATACTCCTATGAGGAAACGTTCAACTGACATAGAGGTTTTTTTCATCTGAAAGAGCACTTACACATCTAATGAATTTTTATTCTTTGCACTTATAGAACCCCTTCCCACGAGAGAGCTCAGGTGTTATTTTAGTTCTCTCTTGATCCTTAGATGAATTTTAAGATATAAAGTCACTTACCAGTCAATACACGATGTAGGGATACCCAGAGAACATCTGGGACAATTATTTTCCTGTTTTGCCTCATTTTATTGTTCTTTGCCAATCTGATGTTGTTTCTCCAAAACAGGTAGAGAAAATTCCACTTCCCTCACATAATGGCAAATAGGATGAACCTCACAATGTATTTGCTTTCCTTTTACTGCAATTCCACTAGATTTGTCTATGTCTTCAATCCATATTATAATTTTTTTAAATTCATGAATAAGGATTTTTATCACTTAATCCCCTTTTATGGATGAAGAATTTACTTAAGTGCAGTCTATATGGAATTTTCATGATTAGAACACATTCTTGTGACTAAGAATAATTTTTAAAGAACACTTTGGGAATAACCTATTCTAATATGGCTGTGTTTTTCCCACTTGTGCAAATATTACAAGACAGTGGGAGAACAGGTGAAATAAAGGAAACAAAATTGTGACTAGGATAATAGTGACTGGGCCCTCTCAGCCTGGCTGCCAATTTCTCCTCAATGAATAGTCCCCATCTCCTTTGTCAGCTATTTCTTGCCATCCATCCTTCTGCGATTGCCAATATTTCACTTCAGGCATTCAACCTTACCAGGCAACATTTGTCAGTGTTTTAATGCTTAACGTTATACATGAACAGCTCAAAAAACCAACATTAGCCTGGTTTTTACAAAAATAACTCCTTAGCAGTTATGCTATAGGAAATATGTATTTTCTAAAAACTATAGGTGTCAAACTATACAGCAAAAAAGAAAAGAAAAAGAAATCCTTACAACATTACCTTATTTTTTACTTCCCCTCCCACAAAGCAGTATTTATCCTATATAGAATACAATGACTGATTTATCATGAAAGCATTTTCTAAAGATTTTTCTTTTTTTCTAAAGACTTTTTAAAAAGGTTTTTTAAAGATTTTTTAAAGATTCCTTAAAATGTATTTTAAAATATTTTTTTAAAAAACAGAAGCTCTATGAAAGCAGTTTGTCACTATGATGAAATGTAAAAAATGCTTGCATGTCAAAAGACTTTGGCTGCTATTATTGCTCTGCTCAAAGTTTTGATTTTTGGTAAGACACTCCTTTGCTATAGTTTTATAATATAAAGACAATACCAGTTGTGTCAATATAATAGAATTGTTAGGAATATTAAATGATGGGATGACAAGATTAATCTAAATTATATTATATGAATTATGTTCAAATGGTACCAAAAGTTTTTTTAATTAGTTTAAAACAAAGATAGAGGGTCATCTTGGTGGCTCAGTTGGTTGAGCATCTGGCTCTTGATTTTGGCTCAGGTCATGATCCCAGGGACATGGGACTGAGAGCCCCACATTGTGGAGCCTGCCTAAGATTCTCTCTCTCTCTCTCTCTCTCTCTCTCTCTCTCTCTTTCTCTGTCCCTACCCCCCCTTGCTTGCTCTATCTAAAAAACTAAAGTAAAATAAAATAAGGATACAGAAAAATAATGAGAAGGAATAACAATTAAATTTAGTGATACTCAATGCTGAACTACACCATTATTTAGGCTACTTTATACCCATTTTAAGGGTGTTTTAATAAGTGAACTGAGTCTTGGTATAGTCTTAAAATTCATAGTTTGAGAAATTCTTATAAGGGACTGTGTTAGGCTAAGAAATGACCTCCCAAAAGATATTGTCAGGGAGGTTATCAGTGTGACTGCTGATTGCCTTGTGAGCTAGATCTGGGCAACTAGAGGCTCCTCACCCCCTTCTCTGTCCTTGGAATGTGCATTCCACTTGCCTTCCAGGTTCCCAGAAGCTTCCCCAAGAACAGAGCCTTGAGATAGGAATGTGGTGTTGAAGCCATCTGGATAGTATATGTGACTTAACCCAGCTAAGGCTCTATATAAAACTTTTAAGATTTGGTAGGCAGGTACAGAGGTCTACTCATCTTGAGGCCACCCAAGAAAAGTTTCATACCTAAGCCCCCTGCTGCCTATCAATCTGGAGTGGTCTGCTGCTTTCTGTGGTGTCTCCCTCTCCCCTGTGTATGGGAGCCAATTTCAGATTATACCTGGGAAGCTCCCAAGGAGACATAAACCAACAGATATCTATGTTCTTATCCCTAGAACCTGTGAATATTACCTTCTGTAGCCAAAAATTGTCCCTTGAGGATGTGATTAGAATTCAAGATCTTGAGATGGAGAGATTAGCCTGGATTATATGAGTGGGGCCTAAATCCAATCACAAGTGTTCTTATTAGTGGAGGCAAAAGGAGATTTTACACACAGAAAAGAGGAGAAGGCAATGTGGTCATGGAGACAGAGCTGGGACTGATGCGGCTACAAGCCACAGAAGCTGGAAGTGGAAAGAAATGGAGTCTCCTTTAGAACACCCAGAGGGCACACAGCTCTGCTGACACCTTGATTTTGGCTCTGTGAAGCTGATTCCAGACTTCTGACCTCCAGGATAATGAGAACAAACTTCTGTTATTTTAAGCCACTAAATTTGTGGTGATTTGTTACAACAGGCTTAGGAAACTAATAAGGTACTTTAGCCCTACAGTTACTACATCTCCTTTTATAGGAGGCAAAACATAACTGCATTATACAAAACTTTGCTTCATAACAGATAAGCTAGGTAAAGCAATAGGCAGATAGCAAGTGCTCATTAAGTTTAAGACTTTGTTCTTCCATTCTATTGAAAAGTATAAGAATAAGTTTCTGTCAAATGGCTATGTTTTACTGAGAATTCACTATATGCTAAGTATCGTTTTGGATGTTTTAATGCACATTAACTTTCTTTCATCCTCAATATAACTCTCCAATCTTCTTTTGTGGATAAGGACACCAAGACACTGAGAGGTTATGTAATTTGCCCAGGTCACACAGTAATTGGCAGAACTAAACTTTAAACCAGGTAGTCTGGCCCAGAGTCCATTTTTAATCCATTATACAACACTGTGTCTCAGTATAAACAGAGCAAGACACGAATGTGATTCTCAAGAGAGTTACAGTCAAAAAGCTTGATCAAGATAAAAACAATGTAGATACTTATTAATTTATATATTATGTAATACACTCCCTTTTCTGTGAAAACACAGACAAAATTTTTAAAAAAATCCCAAACATGTAGTTACACTCCTTTTAAGAACTGATTCAGTCCAGAGCCATTACCAGTCACTGTTAAGTGCAGGGACACTTTTGGGCATATGATGTATTCTATGTCTACCCTACCTCCCCACGGAGTCAAGATGCAGAGATACTAACTAGATATCTCCAGAATCCCACCTGGTGTATTTTACAGCTCTAATTAATGGGGTCTGAAGCCTGTCCCTTGACAATGTAGTCAGTATGTCTTTCACTCAACCAATCAACAGATGGTTAACGAGTGTCAGCCGTGTGAAGAGTACTCTTGGAGCAACTCCAGGTGATACAAAGGTGAACAATACACAGCTCCTGCCCTGATGGAACTAACAATGTGGTAAGAGATCCAGGTTGCCATTTTGTGTTTCCAGAGCACTTAATGACCCAGTTTGTATATCACAACCACACTTGGTTCTCACTGCTTACCATAGACATTTTATTTGGCGCTATATGAGTTATTTTCACTTGTAAGTGCTGCCAGAGGTCTTATTTCCATCATAAATAGAGTTTTTCTCTATTTATGAAACATTTAGAATGATATTTTAAGGACAGCTGTACTAAAAAGGTATGCTGGTCCTATTTTTTATTCTGCCTGCAGGCACTGAGCCATGAAAGTGACCCTGTGAAATCGAGAATGCATGTCATCCTAGTCACACACCAGTCCAATCTGAGTTCAGAATTCTGTGTTCCTCCTGAAAGAGCTGGGGACATTAGAGCATCTAAAGCACAGTTTTCTCCCCCACTGTCTGTGAGTCTTCAGACCTTGAGATAATAAACATACACTTGCTGGATTTTTCCCACATAAAAGAGACAAGACTGACATCTCCATTTTTTTTTTCAAGATAGTCTGATTCCTCTTTCTCAGAGCAATGTCAGAAAACCTTGACCTGTTTTTTTGAAACAGACTGCATCAGTCAAGGTCTTGTTTCACTTAATATGTGGAAACAGCCCATCCTAACCTGGAGAGAAGAAAAATGTATTTCACCTCTCTCAGTCATCTTTGATCCAACTTCAGAAACATTACCCAAAATTTCCAAAATGTTGTTAAGAGAAATTAAGAAACTTACTGCATGCAATATTCATGAAATTTGAAAATGTCTTCTGTAAATTATGGTTCCAATTTTCAAGATATTAAAGCATACCAATTTATGAACACCAACATAAACATTTTCTTCTCACAAATATTTCACACACACACACACACACACACACACACACACAGTTTTTAATTGACATTACATTATGAACAAGTTCTAGAAGCAGCAGCCTTTCTTGGTGGACCACTGTGAATTTCTCATATTTAACTGTATCCACAGTTGCCTATTGAATGATATTTTTAGGACATTTTTATATCTGTCCACAAAAATAAGTATGAAATACCAAATGCAGAACACTATGCTCACTGCCTTGAACATGTAATCGTTTATTTATAAGATGAACACACAAATAGATATAGGCCTTTTTTCAAACTCCTACCATGTCCCAGGTACTGTTTTAGGTGCTTTAAGCATTATTTCTAATTCTCCAAAATTACTGAGAGGTAGATATTATGGTCACCAGTTTACCGATGAAATTCTGAAAAGTCATATGGTCAGAATGTTGCAAGATTAGAACTCCATTCTATGACTCCAAGCTCCTGCTGCTTCTCATTCTAGAAACCTGAGGCAGTGTGTTACAAGAAGCTAACAGGTGCTATAGTGTCTATCCTGAAGTCCTTTCAAGTACATCAGATGAAAGTCTGCAAACCCTAATGAACTTTATAAAGTGGAAGGGAAAGCGGTGGAACTACAGAGGTACAATTCATTAACATGATAGACCAGATGCTATGCATACTTTGGTAATGCTAACCTTTTCTAAAACTAGAGACAAGTTCAAAGTCATTGTATTCAATTGGCCAGAACTCTGCAAACAGCAATTGAAAAATTCATATATGTCTCCACACATGCCCATGTGTACACACACCAATATATATGCACACGTGCACACACACATGTACATTTACAACCCATTCTTTTCAGAACTAAATTAGTAATAGCTAGAAATAGAGATGGTAGGAAATACATCAAATGGACCATAATAGCTTCTTCCCCCACCCTAGGCTGTTTATCTTGCCAGAATTTCTTGGGACCTTGAACAGAGAGGTACAGAAGTCCTAAGTTCCTAGTTTACCACAACAATCTACCCCATAAATGACACTGGCTTTTTTTCATGACCACTAGGGAACACCTAGTGACTCTTCCCATATGAAGGGTATGAAAATATGTTTATTCAAAACTCATTTGATACATTCATACAACCCCCTTCCACCTCATCTATAAATGAGATTATTTATACCAGAGGGTAAATATGAGCCTTCACTGGAGCACTAATGTATACTAGAGTGACAAGCCCAGTATCTCAGAAATAAGAGATACTCAACAAATTAAAATAAAGATATAGTACCTGCAAGTACACTACAGTTCTAAGTGATCCTCAGAATATCTACACAAATCTCAAAAGACTATTCATCCCTATGAGAAAGCAGCAGTTTATTTAAATGATTTTGGAGTTTCTAGAAAAGTCCTCCCACCCCTTACCATCTCTTCCATTACCTTTAATTTCCTCCTAAAAGCCCATCCCTTCAAATTCTAAACCCTTTCTAATCTTTAGCAGACTTCTATTAAAATGCACCTACCACTAGGACTTCTGTTGATTGATGGGTAGAGAGAATTCTTACCAGCTGGTGTTTCTACTGGGACAGCTGGCAAAGAATAACATTCTCCAGGAAAAAGATGCAGGACTTCTGCCCTGAGGTGACTGTAGAGCTTGGCTTGGCATTGAGTGGCGTGGAGGGAGGGAAACAAAGACCAACCTTGCCTATTTCATAATATTGCCCAAGTCCAGGTCTGTTAAGTAATTTTATCATAAAGATATCTTGCTTGACAATTTCAAGGCCTATGACACACTGCTATGTAATATTCATATGTACTAAGTAATTTTTTTAGGATACTAGTCAATTACTTTCATGCCCTGAATGGGGTCCAAGTTGACTGAAGAAAGGACTACAATTCTCTGAAGAACATAACTCACTCCAAAGGAATTGTATTACACCTGAGTAGTGTCTGACTCAGTAATGTCTGCTTTTTACTGGTCCACTGGAAGCTAAACATTAGTCAAAATATTTTGTATATGGGTACCAAAAAGTACACATGTTCCATTACTCTATTAACAACTGTTAATTACCTACTATAAGTAGGCATTTTACCCACATGCTCTAAATCCTAACAAAGTTTGCAAGCTTAGTATTATTGTGCCCATTTTGCAAATACTGAAACTGAGGCTGTAGGAACCTAAGTCCAGATCACAAAACTGCTGGGGAATAAAACTTGAATTTGATGACAGGTCCAAGGCATGTTCCAACACACTAGATTGTCTATCTACAAAAGGGGATCAAAGAGCACAGAGACAAGATGGGCTTCAAGAAGCGATGATTAACGGTTCAAGACAACATGTACTATTGCTCTAGGAACAATACAAACAATAAGAATTCCAAAAGTTTTTGATCACTAAGAACTATAATCAGGATAAAGGATTAGAAGGACAATTTTATTAGTACCCATTAAAATGATGTTGTAGAAGTTTCTTAACCTCAAAGTTACTGACATCTTAGGTTGCATAAATCTTTGTTGGGAGGTGGTGGGTGGGGTGCTGTCCTACCTACTGTAGTATGTTTAGCAACATACCTAGCCTCTACCCACCCAAAGCTATTAGCATTCCCCATTCATGAAAATCAAAAATGTCCCCAGACGCTGACAAATGTCCCACGGGAGACAAAATCATCTAGTTGAAAACCTGTTGCAGAAAAATATTTAAATATATGCCAAGTTTTTGTAATATACTATTTTGAAATGAAAGTGGTTATAAAAGAAAGTATAATATATGATCTAATTGTATCTTTTGACAAAAAAAAAAATGTGTACCAAAAAAAGAACCTTAAGAACATCAAAATGTGAAAGTGGTCATCCCAGTCATAAAATGATAGATAATTTTTGTTTTTTTCTTGTGTATTTTCTAGACTTTTCACATTTACTACAATAAATATAAATTTCTTTTGTAGCATATTATGACCATCTAGGCATTCATTTATTTTAAATCTACATGGGAAACAACAGGGAAACTTATCTAATTCTGGACTTAAGATTTTTTAAAAAGGAAAGAAAAGTATTCCCTACTCAATATAAATTCTAGATTTGTAAGTCTCATAGTTTTACAATCTTAATTGCTTCTGGGAACCTCTAAACTGAGAAATTACCACAAAAATCAATCCTAGCTCAGTTGAACCCATTGATCATATTGCAAAAAAAAATTATAAAACTGTTCTTGAGCAATCTTCCACATCATAGGCTTCAAGTGGGGATTTCCACCAGGAAACAAAGGCAACAAGTAAATGTCCCCTAAAATGAGTCACAATCACTTAGGGACATACACACCATTGGGAAGAGTCAATAGATAAGACAAGAGCAGCAAAACCATGAAATAACTGAAAGATGATATGAAAAAGAATGTAAAAACAGCATTTAAAAGTGATGAGATCAGCACAGGAGTTTTGAACTGCTCCATTTCTGACTTGGGCTGGCTCATCCTTCCTTAGGCAATCTGGTGGTCCCCCAATCCCAGGAAGTCACCGCATTAATGCCGAACTTAATGTAGACACCCTATCGGTACAGTGTACATTAGCCCAGAACTCCTGGGCTCAAGCAGTCCTCCTGTTTCAGCCTCCCAAGTAGCTGGGACTATAAGTACATGTCACAGCTTGATGTCTTCCAAAGAAGACACCAAGATGGCCAACAGACACATGAAAAGATGCTCAACATCACTCATCATCAGAGAAATACAAATCAAAACCACAATGAGATACCACCTCACATCCTGTCAAATGGCTGCATTTAACAACTCAGGCAACAACAGATGTTAGCAAGGGTGTGGAGAAAGGGGAACCCTTTTGCACTGCTGGTGGGAATGCAAACTGGTGCAGCCACTTTGGAAAACAGTATGGAGTTTCCTCAAAAAATTACAAATAGAACTACCCTACGACCCAGCAATTGCCCTACTAGATATTCACCCAAAGGTCACAAAAATACTGATTCAAAGGGCCACATGCACCCTGATGTTTACAGCAGCACTATCGACAATAGCCAAATTATGGAAAGAGCCCAAATATCCATCAACTGATGAATGGTTAAAGATGTGGTATATATGTATATATATACATACATACACACAGTGGAATACTACTCAACAATCAAAAAGAATGAAATCTTGCCATTTGCAACAACATAGATGGAACTAGAGTGTATTATGCTAAGCGAAATTAGAGAGAAAAAGACAATATCATATGATTTCACTCATGTGTGGAGTTTAAGAAACACAACAGATGAACAGAGTGGAAGGGAAGGAAAAATAAGATAAAAACAGAGAGGGAGGCAAACCATATGAGACTCTTAAATACAGAGAACAAACTCAGGGTTGATGGAGGTGGGGGGAGGGTTGGGGGAATGGGTTAAATTCCCCATTTGGGAAATGGGTGATGGGCATTAAATAAATCTTTGTTGGGAGGTGGTGGGTGGGTGGGTGTTATATGTAAGTGATGAATCACTGGGTTATACTCCTGAAACCAATACTACACTGTATGTTAACTAACTTGAATTTATAAGTTTAAAAAAATAAAGTGATAAGAGAAGGATTTAATCACCTATTTTATTGTGAAAATAAATAGGTATTAATTTTATGGAAAGAAATCAAATAAAGCTTTGAGAAATGAAATCTATAGTTGAAAAGAAAATCAGAGAACTGAAAGATAGATCTGAAAAAATTACTGCAGCTCAATAATGGAAATAATAAAAGACAAATTAAAAATCATGGGGAAAAAAAGAAAAGGAAATAAAAAGAAAAATCATGGAAAACCAACTAAGAAAGACCAATATATTTTACATAGGAGTTTCTAGGAGAAGAGAATTGAAAGAAGGGGAGAGAAGGCAATATTTAAGGAAATAATAGCTGAGAATGTTTTAGAATTGATTATGTCCATGAATTCTTAGCTTCAAGAAGCTCAAGATAAACAAGCTAAAAAATCCATGGATACACACATAGCAGTGAATTGACAGAACATGAGAGAGACAACAGTGAGATTGATGACTGATTTTATAAAAGCAACCTTAGAAGTTAGAAGACAATGGGGAAATAACTTCAAAATGTTAAGAAAAATAACTGTCAGCCAAGTATTTTATTTCCAGATAAATATTATGCAACAGGGAACACACACACACACACACACACACACACACACACACACACACACAAACTGAGACAAAGACTCAGAGAATTCAGAGTTATACCATTCACTTGTACTGAAAGAACTACTAAAACATGTAGTTTAGGAAGAAGGGAACTGGAGCCAAAATGAATGAATGGGATGCAAAATGCAAAGATGAACGATAAAACTGGTAAATGTGCAGGTAAATCTAAACAGGTATTGCTCTGTAAAACAATAACAATAACTAACTCGAGGGAATACAAATAAGATGGAACTAAAATAGTGGATCATTTATCTTAAGAAAACATACACAATTATTTACACCTAAAATAATATAATGTCTGAGGTTTGCTTTAAAATATCCAATGATAGGGGCCCCTGGGTGGCTCAGTCAGTTAAGCGTCTGACTTTGGATCAGGTCATGATTTCGCAGTTTCTGAGTTAGAGCCCCATGTCAGGCTCTGTGCTAACAGCTCAAAACCTGGAACTTGCTTTGGATTCTGTGTTTCCCTCTCTCTCTGCTCCTCCCCAGCTTGCTCTTTGTCTCTATCTCAAAAAAATAAACAAAAAACAATTTAAAAAATTCAAAATATCCAATGATAGCGCCTGAATGACTCAGTGGGTTAAGCGTCCGACTTTTGATTTCAGTTCAGGTCATGATCTCACAGTTCATAAGATTGAGTCCCACATCAGGCTCTGCTCTTGGCTCTACCCCACTCGTTCATTCTCTCTCTCTCTCAAAAGAAACATTTAAAATAAAATAAAATAAAATAAAATAAAATAAAATAAAATATCCATTGACAGGTGGAAGGGGTGGGGAAATGAAGAGGTATGGATGAAACAGGATGGGTATATATTGACAATTATTGAAGCTGAATGAAGAGTACATGGGATTATACTTTTCTCTATGCTTTTGTGAGTATGTGGAGAATTCCATCATGAAAAGCTTAAAACAAAATACTGAAAATAAATATATATGACAGAGGGAGGATTGGAGTAGAAGCACTTTCTGTTCTGGTACATTTTGGAAACAGTAGAGAAATACTGAATAGCTATAGACTTTGTTAAATCAAATAGGATATGTTACAAATGTAAGGATAATTGCTAAAAGAATAAATATTCAAATACATAACTTCCACAACACTAAAGGAAAATAAAGGAATAAAGAAAAGTCATCAATACAGTAGGAAATGGGGAAAAGAAGCAAAAGAAAAACACTATCTACAGAAGGCACAAAATAAGGTGATAGAAACAAAATAACACTAATAATTGTAAATGTAAATAGACTAACCTAGGAAAATTTTGGAAATCTAAGTCTGGATTTTTTTAAAAATCCAGCTATAGGCTGGTAACAGAGGCCAAGCAAGGTTGAAAGTATAAAGGCAAATACTTAGCAGCATTAATTTATTTTATATTAGATTTTAAGGCAAAACAAATTATTAGAGATACAAAGGGACATAACATAATAGAAAGAAGTTACTTGGGCCAAAAGCCCGAAGTCATCCTTGACATTCTGTTCTTTTGCATTACACATCCAAATATCAGAAAATTCTTTTGGCTCTGTCTTCAAAAGAAGTTTCTAGAGCTGGACCACTTCTCACTACCTTCACCTCTATCATCTTGATCCAACTCATTATCTTTTTCCCTTTATTATGACAATAGCCTCCTGGTAGTCTACTGCTTCTGCCTTTGTTCCTGTTCAGGCTGCCCTTAACACAGCAGCCAAAGAGATACGGTTAAAATAAAAGATATATCATTCCTTTACTAGAAACCTTTCAATGAATTCTCATTTTACTCAAAATAAAAATCCAAAGGCATTAACATGCCTGTCAGGGCACTGCTGAGTCTGTTTACCCTGTTATTTTTCTATGACTTGTTTCTTACTACTTTCTCTCACACTCACTGCTCTAACCACACTAACCTCTTGCTATTCCTGGGACCCTGCCATCCAGGGCATTTGCACCTGCTTTGCCTTCTGCCTGGAATCTTCTTCAGATATCTGCATGGCTTTTACCTGTTTCAACTCTTTCCTGAAATGTCACCTCCTAAGGGAAGCAGTGATCACCCTATTTAAAATTATAAGCATCATCCTCCAAAATATCTTGTTACCCTCCCTGAAACTTTTTTCCACAGTGCAATTAATACCAAGTAACATATACAAATGCATATATTTATACCTTTACATAAGTAAACATATATGTATGCACAATATACATATATATGTAACATATGTATGTGTATAAATACATGTACATATGTATATGTATTTACACACACACATATACACACACACACACACATGCAAATACACATATTACCTTATATTGTTCATTGTCTTTCTCTTATCAGTAGAATGCAGGCTCCATGTAAATATATTTTTTTTTTCCTTTTGTTTACTGCTATGTCCCTATATCCACTACACAATTACACAGTGCTTTATTGAAATCTCAAATGGGAAGAGTCCATTTCAAGACTTTCTTTTGCCTCATAAACTAAGGCTTGTCTCAACAGGCACATGAAAAGATGCTCAACGTTGCTCCTCATCAGGGAAATACAAATCAAAAACACACTCAGATATCACCTCATGCCAGTCAGAGTGGCCAAAATGAACAAATCAGGAGACTATAGATGCTGGAGAGGATGTGGAGAAACAGGAACCCTCTTGCACTGTTGGTGGGAATGCAAATTGGTGCAGCCACTCTGGAAAACAGTGTGGAGGTTCCTCAAAAAATTAAAAATAGACCTACCCTATGACCCAGCAGTAGCACTGCTAGGAATTTACCCAAGGGATACAGGAGTACTGATGCATAGGGGCACTTGTACCCCAATGTTTATAGCAGCACTCTCAACAATAGCCAAATTATGGAAAGAGCCTACATGTCCATCAACTGATGAATGGATAAAGAAATTGTGGTTTATATACACAATGGAGTACTATGTGGCAATAAGAAAGAATGAAATATGGCCCTTTGTAGCAACGTGGATGGAACTGGAGAGTGTGATGCTAAGTGAAATAAGCCATACAGAGAAAGACAGATACCATATGGTTTCACTCTTATGTGGATCCTGAGAAACATAACAGAAACCCATGGGGGAGGGGAAGGAAAAAAAAAAAAAAAAAGAGGTTAGAGTGGGAGAGAGCCAAAGCATAAGAGACTGTTAAAAACTGAGAACAAACTGAGGGTTGATGGGGGGTGGGAGGGAGGGCAGGGTGGGTGATGGGTATTGAGGAGGGCACCTTTTGGGATGAGCACTGGGTGTTGTATGGAAACCAATTTGACAATAAATTTCATACACTGAAGAAAAAAAAACTAAGGCTTGTCTATTTGAATTATACTTTGGATCCCAACCATTTGCACCATCCTTCTATTCCATCACCCAATCTTTCTCTCTCCCTCTCTCACATCATACTTCAGAGTTTATCAAAATGCAGGGTGGGAACATGACAGTGGCACCCAGATCTTACATACTTCTCTTCACAACAAAACAGATCTTTAAAAATAAGGCACAGGGGTGCCTGAGTGGCTCGGTTGGTTAAGCGTCCGATTTCGGCTCAGGTCATGATCTCACAGCTGTTGAGTTCGAGTCTACTTCAAATTCTGTCTCCCTCTCTCTGCCCCTCCCTGGCTCATGCATTCTCTCTCTCTCTCTCAAATATAAATAAACATTTAATTAATTAATTAATTAATTAATTTTCAAAATAAGGCACAGAATCCATTTAGGAGATTAAGGCATAACTAGCCATATCCTCACAATTTAGCAAATATCTCTATACAAGGCTTCGAGTCCAACTGTCCTCCTGAAATTCAATCTCTCAAGCTTCTATTAAAGATACACTTCACTTCCTTCTTTTGTTTGTGTTTTTATTTTTTTAAGCCCCTGTTTTCACGCGCAAGACTTTACTTCCTTCTTAACTAAAAAAAGGAGGGGGTGCCAAAAACAATACCCAGATGTTTACTGCCGTCTTCATATACTATCTCCCAGATTCTAATTCTCTTTAGCTTAGAAATTAGTTTTCCTAAACTCAGAGTCTTCTAAGATTAGGACAGTCATTGGGTTGAATGTCTGAGCTACTAGACACTAAGGAACCACAATAGCCTACTATATGGGGTGGAAAAGGGGAGAAAATTCACTGTTTGTCTAATTAGGTAATAAAAAGTCTAAATTCCAAACAAGAAAGTATGGATTAGGAAAACACTGAACAATAAATTTGAATCTGAGCAACTATAAGTGACTTACTCAAGAGAAGCAAATATGTAATTAAAGTTTCATCATATTTTTATATATAACAGAAAAGTCAGCCTAGCAGTTAACACATGGGGATATGTGAGTAATGAAAAGATTAAAAATTGGCACATTTAACCTAGCTTTCTCATTACATAAACTTAAAGAATTATTTAAAATTTGTTTACATATTGCAACCAAATTGATCATTTTAATTGAATGCCTTATTTTTTAAAGGTGGCCAAATACTTAAATTAACTTATTGTTTGCATTTCATCGCTTAGGTTTTCTTTTACTTTCTTCTTTTCAACACTAAACACTGATGGGGCACCTGGGTGGCTCAGTCAGTTGAGCTTGGGACTTTTCATTTTCGCTCAGGTCATGATCCTAGGTCATGGTATTGAGCCCTGCATTGAGCTCAGCATCGACCTAAGCAGTCCAAGCCTGCTTAAGAATCTCTTTCTGTCCCTCTCCCCAGCTCATGCTCTCTCTCTCTCTCTTAAAAAACAAAACAAATTGTGGAAAAAGCCTAAATGTCCATCAACTGATGAATGGATAAAGAAACTGTGGTTTATATACACAATGGAGTACTATGTGGCAATGAGAAAGAATGAAATATGGCCCTTTGTAGCAATGTGGATGGAACTGGAGAGTGTTATGCTAAGTGCAATAAGCCATACAGAGAAAGACAGATACCATATGGTTTCACTCTTATGTGGATCCTGAGAAACTTAACAGAAACCCATGGGGGAGGGGAAGGAAAAAAAAAGAGGTTAGAGTGGGAGAGAGAGCCAAAGCATAAGAGACTCTTAAAAACTGAGAACAAACTCAGTTTTTGTTGTTGAGGGTTGATGGGGGGGTGGGAGGGAGGGGAGGGTAGGTGATGGGCATTGAAGAGGGCATCTTTTGGGATGAGCACTGGGTGTTGTATGGAAACTAATTTGGCAATAAATTTCATATATTAAAAAAAATAAAAAATAAAAATAAAATACCAAAGACATGAAAAAAACAACAAAAAATTAACAACAATTATAAATTGACAATTGACAGCATTGTAGATGGACAAAACATTTATCTATCTTGACCTTAGACTGATACATATGTTTGACTCATGTCTGCTAATGTTCTCCACTGACTTTCTAGATCAGTTCAGCATTTTTGGCATCTCTCTTATTATAATTTTTTTTATTACATAACTTCCAAAAAGCTTACATGTTCTATCAAATAACAACACCCTAAATAAAAACTTAATTGCATAGAAAAACAATGACGAAGCCTTCAACAATCACCTCTTAGACTTTTGTCAGAATAAAAACTTGGCCTCAAAAGTCTCTTGTACATCTTTCTGTCTAAACCTGACTAAGGCACAAATCATATATTTTTCAGTTTTTTTAAAGCAATAAACCAGCTAGAAAATTGGGAAAAAGCAAGAGTTACTATAGCAAGGCCAGAATCTGCTTTAAAAGAAAAGCTTTCTAAGCTAAGTGAAATACTAGCTATTTGTTTGTTTGCTTGTTGTTTAAATGTATGGGAAGGGACACCTGGGTGACTCAGAAGGTTAAGCATCCAATTCTTGGTTTTGGCTCAGGTCACGCTCTCACGTTCGTGGGATGGAGCCCCACATTGATTCCCTGCACTGCAAGCATGGACCCTGCTTGGGATTCTCTCTATCCTGTCTCTACCCCTCCCTCGCTCACATGCACATGTGCATTCTCCCTCTCTCAAAATAAATAAATAAACATTTTTTTAAATGTTTAGGAAGGGGCACCTGGGTGGCTCAGTCAGCTGAGTGTCCACCCTTGCTCAGATCATGATCTAATGGTTCATGGGCTCGAGCCCCACATCGGGTTTGTGCTGACAGCTCAGAGCCTGGAGCCTGCTTCAGATTTTGTGTTTACCTCTCTGCCCCTCACCCGCTCTTGCTCTCTCTCAAAAATGAATAAACACTTTTTGCAATTTTAATAAATAAATAAATGCATGGGAAAAAATTGTCAAGGAGTAATCACATTTTCTGTGAGTTTTAATCTGCATTTGCATTTACGAATCAACAACAGCTACTAGATATGTTTGATCATTGTGCTGGTGTGATTTCTTAAAACTCCCTTCCTAACTGCCAGAGGAATTTGTACCTGGCAACTGAGGCAGAGCAGAATACATGACTCCCAAAAATGACACTTTGGCATGTGGATTATTTTGAGTAAAGGCAATCAAGGCCTAACAGACTGAGAAAGAGGATTTTTTTTTAAACCTTTCCCTTAAATACCTAAAAGAATTTAGATAGGAAACCCATACTAGGAGGAGAGCTATTATTACCAGAGACAACTTTTTACATCAGAAAGACTTCTCTGCACAGTATGGCAAACATTTGTTTACCTAACATTTGCTTTTCCTATTTTCCTGTGACTTGTCTTCCTTCACTTTGAAGTCACACACCTACCTCTTTCTCCTTAGCTCACGATGGCATATAAGCCTCAATTGCCTCATTGTCGAGAGTATCATATCTTTGGAGTTCCCATATACACAGAATTAAATTTGTTTTTTCCTCCTGTTAATCTGTCTTACATCAACTTAATTATTAGACCGGCCAAAGAATCTAGAAGGGAAGAAGGAAAAGGCTTCCTCCCTTATACAATCTACCCTCCTTTCTCTTTTATAATGAAACAAAAATCAATAGGCTTTCCCCCAAAGTTTTTTTTCTTTACCCTTAAACTCTCCGTGCAATCCATTGAAATCCCTGTAATTCATTTCATTGTTTAAAACCATTCTCTGCTGTGATTGCTGTACACAGGAAGTAAAGAACACATTTTTAAAAATAATAGCACTTTAACCTTGAATGAAAGCTTAAAGCAGGTCTCTTACTTTTTGGTATTAAGGGAAATTGGGAGGGGGCAGGGGAAGGAGAGGAGTTATTTGCACAATTACTTAAATACTTGTATTTCTAAAAAATAAAATAGGGCATTTAGCTGAGACTTGTTCATACAAGTTTAATGTACTTTCTATCTCTATTCCTTTGTCTCTCTCTCTTACTTCATCTGATTTAGAATTGGGTTAAGTTATAAGAAGATCAGCAAGCATCTGACCAAGAAATTAGGCTATAGGTAGGGGAAATTTTCTCGGAGCTACATAAGTTCTCAAAAATTTTTTTAAATTTTTTTCAATGTTTATTTATCTTTGAGAGACAGAGCATGAGTGGAGGAGAGGCAGAGATAGGGAGACACAGAATCTGCAGCGGGGTCCAGGCTCTGAGCTGTCAGCACAGAGCCTGACATGGGGTTCAAATCCACAAACTGTGAGATCATGACCAAAATCTATGCTTAACCGCCCCGCCCCTGGGCACTCTGCTATATAATATTCTCTACAAGTTGTTGGGCAAACACGTGTAACACATGTAACAGGACAACTAAAAAAACAAGGCAGTTAATGACAGCAACCCAATGAGAAGACATATTGTATAATTAGGATTAAATGAAATTTTGTATGTAAAATACTCAACCT
Organism: Panthera uncia; assembly: GCF_023721935.1. Classification (NCBI taxonomy): domain Eukaryota; kingdom Metazoa; phylum Chordata; class Mammalia; order Carnivora; family Felidae; genus Panthera; species Panthera uncia. The sequence continues at coordinate 25,276,267 of NW_026057580.1, read as the reverse complement.
TTGGTATATAGTAAGTACTGAATAAGTAGCTTAAAAATGAAGCTCAAATTGGAGATCAGGTTTAGAGGGGTCAATTTAGGACTTAAATTTTAAAGTGCCTTGGTGGCTCAGTTGGTTAAGTGCCAAGACACTTAATTTTGGCTCAGGTCATGATTTCATGGTTCATGAGACTGAGCCCCATGTCAGGCTCTACACGGCCAGCACAAAGTCTGCTTAGGATTCTCTCTCTCCCTTTCTCTCTGCCCCTCCCCCAACTTACTCACACATCCTCACTCTCTCTCAAAATAAAAAAATATTAAAAAAAAAAAAAAAAAAAGAAAGTCTCCTAAATCCTAAACATGGAGGCTATAGAGATTAATTTCAGAGGGCTAGGAACTAATCTAGTTTAGACTATGTCAAGAAAAGCAGGAAATTGAACCTCTTCTGTCTCATTCTGCTCCATTCCCATTAATAAACCCCCAAAATAGATATTTTTATTGAACATATCTATATGTTGGGCACTCTGCTGGGTCTTTTACATACATTGTCTCATGATTTCTTACATTCTAGGAATGTTGTGGGGATTCCCACACCAATTTTCAATATGAGGAACAACTTCAGAAGGGGTTATAAATTTTCCCAGGGCTACACAGCTAATTTTTAATAAGAACAATATTTGAGGGGTGCCTGGACAGCTCAATTAAGCGTCCCAACTTCAGCTCAGGTCATGATCTTGCAGTTTGTGGTTCGAGCCCCACATCAGGCTCTGTGCTGACAGCTCAGAGCCTGGAGCCTGCTTCTGATTCTATGTCTCCCTCTCTCTCTGCCCCTCCCCCGCTCATGTTGTGTGTGTCTCTCTCTCTGTGTCAAAAATAAACATTTAAAAAATTAAAACAAAACAAAACAAAACAAAAAAAAAAAAAAACAGAATTTGAACTCCGGTGTGCTTGACTTGAGAGCCTGTGCATTTTCCCCATCATTCTGCACTGACTCCTTTTCATCTCCTGCTCCCTTCCTTCCATTCTCTCAGCCTCTGTTCAGTATTTCATTCTTTCTTGCCCAAGTGGTATTCACAGCTATTAACCTGGCTCCCTGTTAGTAGCTACAAAATGACATGGCAGTCTTGGTGGGGGGGGGGGGAAGCCACATGGCAGAACAACAAGGAAGGTTTTTGTGTGTCTCGCGTCCATGAAATACAGCCAGATCAACACTAAACCATCCTGCACACCGAGAAAACTGATTGGAGGATTAACACAACAATCTGCACAACCTGAACCACAGAACTCAGCAGGTACGCAGCACAGAGAGATGAACTTGGGGAGCAAGAAGCTGAATTCTGCAGGGAGCCGCTTTTGCGAGCAGAGAAAGGATGGAGATGGCGAGGGGAGGTGGTGGGGGAGAGGGAAGAATACAGGAAAAGCACCCCTTGCCAAAAGCAGCTGGAGAGAAAGTGGATAATCAGAAACAGCCGCAGGGAATAAACTAAAAAGGGAGAAAGGACAAAGGAGAGGGTTTAAATTCCATTAAGACTGTAAACAAGGGGAGCACAAAGTCTGCCACTCTGCAGCTCCATACCTGGCGGGGCTCTGGTGGGAAGGGCGAATCCCCAGGAACAGAGTGGGGTCCAGGAGGTTCTCGGGCCACACAGGGAAAAGCGGTTCCACTCCTGGAAGGACATTTGGTAGAGACTGTTGAGGCCACCTGGTCCCAGCAGACCCCAGAGAATGCCCACATTTGCTGTTGCTGGAACAAGGTCATTAAGGGTGAATCCTGGTGCTAGAAGTGTGTTGTGATTTTCCATAATCCCAGAAACGCTGCTGCTGTGCTATCTCGCGAACTTTTTCTGGGGCAGGCTGACACCTGGCCGCAGTCTTGGGGCT